>NC_028642.1:14721765-14794040 GCF_001406875.1 Solanum pennellii | reverse complement strand
TATATATATATATATATATATATATATACACACGTTATTTTCTTATGTAGATATTTTAAATCATATCCCGTAGTTCATGTTAGTTATTATTTCTACCCCTACACCTATTACTTATCATTCTTTCTTATGGGTTAACTTAACTACTAATGTAGTTCCTATCATCGGTCCTAGCCCTGTTTACCTCCCTATTATTTTTCTTCAATTTTGATTCCTTAATTTGTTTGGAATTGACCATATGACATGAGATTTCTATATTATGGAGAAGCATTACCATACACCATTCTTTTCTACTATGTCAGACACACCCCACTAAAACCTACTCATCATAGACCTCGATTCCACCACAACAGTTGGAGAATACTTGGACAATTGAGCTTTAGAGCATAACACTTCACACCCATACTTCCTTGATGAAGGTTAATAAAATGGTGCAACTTTTCTTTCCTTAACCTAGGGGAAAGAATACACAAGGAAAGCCAATCTAAACAATTCCCATTCTACAAGACCCATTCCCATCGGCCTCTCTCCCGTCCATTAATCATACCACGCTTGACCAGAACCATTAATATGGTAAGAGTTTAACTTCACCTTTTCTTCAAAAGTCACCCCCAAAATAGCAACTACCTTGTAGACCTTGTCGATAAATCTTTGAGGCTTCTCTTTTATATTGGAGCCATGAAATTATGTAGGCTTCATTCTTGCAAAGTCCCTCACTCATGAAGTCATCGAGTTCACATTACGGCGCAAGAGTAATCACCTCTCTATTGGTTTTGAATCGTCACGTGTTAAGACAAAACATGAAGAGTCTCCCAAAAATCTGCATGACTAAAAATCTCAACCAAATGATTAATCGGAGATTGACGAGCTTGAGGAGGAACTCTTTGATTCAAATTGTCTTCCTCATTCCTTCTAGTGAAAGTCCTTCGAGTTGTAATATCACGTGGACAATCAGGTAAGGATAAGAACAAATACCGTATAGAATTAAAATATATCTCACAATATAAGACTAATGAAAGAAGTAGAATTTACTAACCATCTTATAACTTCTCATTCATCATTGTGGCGTTATTCACACTCATGAACAAGACTCTACTATACTTGGTTTATAAGACATAATCCTAAGATCATTCTAAATGTTTTGCTCTGATTACAATTTTTTATGACCTAGGGCTACCCCTGGATTTTACATGGAGTATATAATTAGGAAGGACTTCATAGAAGCCACTAAGTCCTCATAACATAAGCAATATAATACTATGAGTAAAAATATAATTCAAATAAAAAAAATTTAGAAATGAAAGAGGATGAATTGTCAATAAGTCCGAACATAACCATCTATTATAATGTTAGGATGAAATACGGTAACTCCCATACATCATGTCCTAAAATGGAAATATATGAAAGAAACTACAACATTACAACAATTCATCCTCAAACTATGACGACTAACAAACAATCTAGGAATATTCAAGTCCTAGCTTTAGCCATTGAATTATCACCTCCATAACCGAACCCTACACGTATGAAAATTGTAGGCAAAGTAGTACAAAAATACGCCAAGTGTAAAAGTCATGCATAAAAGCATTGAAGACAAGCAAAAGGGGACATTTCATTTGAAAGCACGCAATTTACGAAGTATACACATCATTGTAAAGAGAGTTGAAAATCATGAGTTAGAAACATAGGCAATGCATATATCATCTTAATATAAGAGAAACACTTCATAAATAACCCCAAAGCATATTTGTGCAATGCATGGATAAGACCCCATAAATCCCACCCATGCCAAGTAAAACTCCTTAGTCCATAATTCAAATTGATCATGTTGAAAACCTTTAAAACTCCAATAAAAGCTTATTGAGTAACCATATTTCATAGTTCATAATCTTGTTCTTAATGTTGTGGGATAAGTATTGTCAAACATGAGACCATGTGAACTATACATGATCTCCCGGTGTTACCCACATAAAAAGGTTTTCCTAATTTCCTAAGGTAAGACCATGGTTTGTTATCTTAGGTTCATGAACTAGATAAATATCTTACGAGCACATAGTTTGTAAGATAAGGAGATTGTTTCTAGAAACCCGACCATTCTATTAGGTGAGCTTCCATCTCAAGAGATTTATTCTAGAAACTCGGCCTTTCTCTCAGTAGAGATTCCATCTCATATTCAATATTCAGTCTATGCTAAGCATTAATCCCATGGAATACTTACTAAATCATAACTTGTTTCATGGAGGAATGTCTTTTAGAATAACCCAAACTTTAGTTCATTAGGATAACTCTTGTATCATTTGTGAGAAAACCTTTCACATCATGTCCAGATGTAAGTATTAGGTTACATTAGGTTAGAAAGTGATGAGTCCTCATATTGTAGCTATTTAGTGCCTTATTTTACTAAAAATCGTGTGTTCAAATTCTCATTCTATCTCAATATCTGATGAAATTTCTTAAATTCCAGGTATTTGAAGTTTTAGTTTAAGCATGGACACTTCGGAGAGAAACAGGAAAAAAATGATGGAAAAAAGCTGACGAGGAACACTTGAGCATCACAATCCCAGAGCCAGCACATCTACGTCTTGGGGTTCCTGCACCTCCTATTTATCCCAAGATGATACGCTCAAACTTACTTCTCAAATAAGAAGTAAAGCTGTCGTATCAAGTAAAGAACCCAACTAATGAGATTGAGGTCGATCACACGAGGAAAATAGTTAAGACTTAACTTTATTCTATTATTACTATTGTTTAGTCAACTATTTCCCTAGAAAGCAAAAGACAAAAAAAGGGGTTTTTATTTCTAAATTAATGAAAATAATTAACTAAATTAAAGTAAACAACTAACAAATTCAAATCTCAGAGCCTTAAAAATAACTAGGGCAAAAGTGTTCCCCACAGGTTCCTAACTTGATAATTCTAACTATAACAATTCTTTCCTAGTTTCTTGCATGTAAAGTGATAAGTTATGTATCTCTAAATCCTTGGTCAGACATCTAGAAAATTTCACTCCGCACCTTGGTCTGGTTACGTGTGTTGCTGTACTAATCCTTACCTTTACATCATATTAAACATTGTATTCGATATTTGACTAATTTATCTCTTCGTACCAACCGACACTAGCCTATTAAATAGTGTACACTAAACATATGTTGATAATTCTTTTCTATTATCTACCTCCTTGGTCCGGCAAGTCGCATTAAGGCGAGTTCTAACGTTGGCCATCCGTTAAAAAGACTTCTAAACGAAAGAATAATCAATCCATGCAACACACTATTCTAGAATTGCTATTTTAGTTATATTTTACCTCATTATTCACCCATGGTTCCCAAAACCCTAGTTATGGAGTTTAGTTACCCATGGTCATATTCACAGTATTCATATATTTAATTTAAGAATTCATGCACTTACTTTAATGAGAAAGAATAAAATCCAGAAATTCACTTGATTAATAAAAAAAAACACCAACAATCAATTCCAGAAAAAGTGTATCAATTACTGAAATTATTTTTTCAATACTTGAACAAGAGAACTGAAAGTTATCGAAAAGTCTCACAAAAAGTTTAACAAAAAGTCCAACCAAAAGTCTCCCCCAAAAAATGAGGTTTTTTGAATATTTATAAGAAAAAACAAAAACTTAATAAAACAAGGATTCTAATTACTGAAAATCTGTCAAAATGCTTCTGAGTCGATGGACCTCGTGACGGACTGTCGTGGTCACGACGGGCCGTCATGGCCTCCGTCGTCCCAGACTTCACAAATACTTCTACTGCTTTCTTCATTACCCTCAACGAACATTTATGAAGGACCGTTCCAAGCACGATGGTCCGTCGATGATCTCCGTTCCATAATACTTTAACTTCTTGGAATTTGGGTACTGGGACTACTCTCTGATGATTACGACTAACCAGCAGGACAGACCGTCGTAGCTATGATGCCACTTACGGACCGTCACTGACTCGACGGACCGTCGTAAGATCCGTAGGTGGTCTCTTATGCATTTCTCGCTAAAAAACTTCCGCGTTCATCTTCGGACAGATTTCCTGTAATTAAGGAGAAACTTACATAAAAATCAATACAAAAAGGCTTTTGTAGACACACTAAACTTAAGGAAAAAGCATTAAAAATACAGTGAAACCACGGTACATCAACACCCTCAACTTAAATTTGTTGTTGTCCTCAAGAGTATCCATATTTTAGCTTTCGCAATCATTTTGCTATCAATTACTATTATTCTCATAATCTTTATGCATGTTATCACTATTAGGCTTGAATAATGTTGAACCATACCATGACACAGACTCACCACACACTGACGCCTAGCCTCTTCAACTTCTCACCGAGGTGCTAATATTTTCGGTATTGCAAATAGTGTTCTCACTTAAAAACAACATCCTCATTTTTCACAAAATGATTTAAGTTTGAGTATAAGGATTACTTCTCAACACTTACTCTTAGAAAAAAATTGACAACTCATTCATACATATTTCCATAAGCTTGCCCTTATTTTCACTTCTTTGAGTTCGCCATACAACTCTTAGAATCACTATAGGACTTTCTTAGCTTGTAACATAGGCTCAGCGTCAGGTAGGGTATATTCACGTATACTTTAGTGACTTGTTGCCCTACTTGAGATATCGCCTAAACGTACCACCTTTTTACCATTTTATTTTTCCCAATTTCCCAATTTTCTTTTTATCTTGCTGTTTTGTCTTTTTGTCCTCATATGTACGTGACTTTTTGTTTAGTCAATTCTGTTTTGTTCTTTTTTTCTCTTCATTATTTCAACCCCACTTTCCGGAGTATTCCTTATAAGAACCACCCTCAACTCATGACTTTTCAATGAGTCAAGGTTCACAATGCCTACGGTTGGGTCAGGGACATAAGGTTGTTTTATGCATTAGCCACCCTCAACTGATGCTTTTGGCATAAACTGAGATGCACATGTCAAGGAGGGACCAGGGCCAACACATTGTTCCCAGAGAAGATAATTTGGGGTGAAAAATAAAGATATGTTTTTTGGCTCAAAATCATTTGTGTCAATACGGGATTAACTTCAATTTTTTTATTTGGGCTCAAGATTGACTATTTCGAACAAAGGCCTATGATCTTTTCCTAATTATTCATTTTGGCTTACTTGTAGCAAGACGAACCAGACAAGTTCTAGTTCAGTCTCAATGGTGGATCCTTCGAATTTTCCTCACACTCACTTGACATTCGTTACATTCCCAGATTATTAGACACCTAGTTCGAGTCTTAGATTAAAAGTCATGCAGTAGTGTATCTCTATGTCATGTTTAGAGCCACAAAATTATCAATTACGATGCCTAGTCATGCATCATTTTCATATCGGGATATCATATTTGTTTTAGCCATCATGCTTCAGAGTTATACTTTGTTGATACGATATAACATGCCGGTTAACCAATAAAAGTAATTAGTCTTTTGAAAAAATAAACAGGCAAGAAAACTAAAAAAGAGGATAGTGATATGGGCTACCCAGACTTCACCGTAGCACTCACTTTCCATTTACCCCACCCCCAACAAAGAGATATGCAATTTTCCCCAATCCATAAAAAATTGACATACGAGAGTGGTAGGTGAAGCAAATCTGAGGCTCAAAGCATCGGCGAATAGCAAGCTGGTGGGTCCGTTTCCCCGGAACCCATTACCTATGTAGTCTGGATACCTTCAGTAGTATCTTCATCAGCAACAACACTATCAATCGTGCCTCCCACTGTCTCCACATCTCTGGGCTAGATGCCCCGGCAGGTGACTGTACAGCCCTAATTTTACGCGCCTCCTAATAAGCAATCGACGCTCTCCGCGCCCTCCATATCACGACGCTTCTTCTTCCTTGCCCTAGAATAATCCTCCTCTCAACTCCTTCTCCTTTGTGCATGCTCTCGAGGGGGAGGTTGTGGAATCTCAGAAGTGGCGAATAAAGCAGCCAACACTGTGTCCTCAGCAGGCTCTGTAGAAGGGGCCTCAGACTCAGGCACCCTATCCTCTATAATCATATAAATATCTGCTCAAAAACTCTCAACTGCATCTTGAAGTGTCGACACGTCCACCGGAGGGGCTGGCCGGGATAGCACCCGAAACTTAAAGCGTCTAAGCGCTGATGAACCTCCACGATCTTCCTCTCTGTGTGTTGTGCCATCTTACGCTCCAAGCGCTCCTCCGCCTCAGCAATAGACCTCTGCATACAAGGTTGGATGTGATGCAGAAGTGTGGCCATCTGAGCCTCTAGTTTCTGGACCCTACCAAGCGGTACCAGAGCGGGGGAAGGGGCTGAGCAGGAAGAGCTTGGGGCAGTGCTACTACCTGGGATAGACTTGACCGGGGTAGTGTCAGTGGGTGCTGAAGTAACCTGCAAAGCCGTTCAATCATGCGCTATAGTATCAGCCAGATTCTCAAAAATTGGAGGCACCTCTGCACGGGGCCCTCTGCGTGGAGCCAACTCATTGGACTCATCCCTTATGAGACCGATATCAACATAGCCTGTGGAGTCTTGAGCTGATCAATGTTCTAGATGGGCACACCTGCGGACCTAAATAATAAAAATATTGTGCACGGAAAAGGGTAAGTAGTGGTGACCTTGAAATCCCTCTCGTACATCACCTCCTGAAGAAGCCAAGCGAAGTCAACCTCAAACCCGGCCATCATCGCTGCCATCAAATCTGCGCGATCCCATGTAACTATATTATCTGCAGCCGTGGGGGAGAGGCAGTGGCGGACAATAAACCATAGAAACTTAGCCGTGAAGGTCAAGTTATCCTTTTTGATGGCTCCCTTCGGTGCCATTACCCAGTCGGCAGCCTCTCTAACAATAGAAAAGTGCTGGGCCATCCACCTCTTTGTGGTCTCTCTCAGCGAAGGCTAACGCAAGAATCGGCCATCTTCAACAACTTGCCACCGATAGTCGAACTCGGTGGTGAGAGGGGTCCTGGTGGTATCAATATCCTTGCCGTAAAAATACCGGCGGATGGCTGGTAGGGAGATGTCGACCTGTATGCCGCGTACTCTGACATGCTCAAGTGGGGCCTTTTTGGCGGGGGCAGCCCGCCTATCGATATGTGATTGGAGAGTATCCTAATAAGAGGCGTAAAGCTCTCGGACCAACTCCTCACTGTAGCGGCCCAAAGAATGAGCTTTCCACTCTAGCCGGTGTTTGGTGAAGAGAGTGTGGATATCTTGCATGGTGTGGATACTTCCCGTGAGGACCCGCCTCTCCTGTGTAAGGGTCCTTGTTATGACGCCTATATCATATAAGAACTTGGCGTCTAAATACACTTTGTATTTCCCGTCGACACACCACCGGTAGGGCTAGTCGGCAACCGGGGCGGGAACTCTTGTCGGTTTGCCTGGAGTGGAATCACGAATGCCAGCCTGATTAGACGAGGCAGACTGTGCAACCGTGGCGGATGGAGAGACTTTTGCAGACTTGGAGGCTTTTTCCGACCACGAAACTCCTAAGGAACCAGACGCTTCTTCTTCTTATATAGCCATCCCAGAAGGTGTGCCAGTCAGTGTGCGCTCCTCAACAGACTGAGAGGCAGTGACTATGCCAGACGCGACCTTTTTGGGCGTAGCTCATGTTGCACGTGCAGCTCGTGTTGGAGTGGCAGTGCCTGGGGGCACGTAATCGGTGTCATGCTCATATCTAAGCCTATAACTAGTCGGGCAGACGGGGCGACAGACGTTGAACGCCCACGTGCGTAAACTCGATCATGTTTTGGTTCCATTAAAGATAGTGCCTGTAAAGAATCATTATTAGTGCTAGAAGGAGTAAACAAGACAAGCAAAAACGAGACAAAATACACATAAGAGGAAAGTTGTAATGATATATCTGTAGTAGAACTGAAACACGATGGACAAGGCGACAACCCATCGTGCATATGATGGACAGTCATGGGATCCATCATGTCTTACTTCAACAATGTATATTTGGAGACCCTTAGAAGGAAAGTCTCTGACAGTTATGATGGATAAGAAGGATGGACCGTTGTGATAATGACGGTCCATCGTCGATGTCTGTCGTGGGGCACTTAGACTAAGTATGGAGACCCTTAGGAGAGGGGTCTCTGACCGTCATGACGGTTGTGCAGGACGGACCGTCGAGGTACGATGGTTCGTCCTAGATGTCCGTTAGTGGACACTTAGAAAAAAATGGAGACCCTTAGGACAAGGGTCTCTGACAACCATGACGGTTGTGCAGGACGGACCGTCGAGGGTACAAGGGTCTGTTAGTGGACACTTAGAAAAAAATGGAGACCCGTAGGACAAGGGTCTCTGACAACCATGACGGTTGTGCAGGACGGACCGTCGAGGGTACAAGGGTCTGTTAGTGGACACTTAGAAAAAAATGGAGACCCGTAGGACAAGGGTCTCTGACAACCATGACGGTTGTGCAGGACGGACCGTCGAGGGTACAAGGGTCTGTTAGTGGACACTTAGAAAAAAATGGAGACCCGTAGGACAAGGGTCTCTGACAACCATGACGGTTGTGCAGGACGGACCGTCGAGGGTACAAGGGTCTGTTAGTGGACACTTAGAAAAAAATGGAGACCCGTAGGACAAGGGTCTCTGACAACCATGACGGTTGTGCAGGACGGACCGTCGAGGGTACAAGGGTCTGTTAGTGGACACTTAGAAAAAAATGGAGACCCGTAGGACAAGGGTCTCTGACAACCATGACGGTTGTGCAGGACGGACCGTCGAGGGTACAAGGGTCTGTTAGTGGACACTTAGAAAAAAATGGAGACCCGTAGGACAAGGGTCTCTGACAACCATGACGGTTGTGCAGGACGGACCGTCGAGGGTACAAGGGTCTGTTAGTGGACACTTAGAAAAAAATGGAGACCCGTAGGACAAGGGTCTCTGACAACCATGACGGTTGTGCAGGACGGACCGTCGAGGGTACAAGGGTCTGTTAGTGGACACTTAGAAAAAAATGGAGACCCGTAGGACAAGGGTCTCTGACAACCATGACGGTTGTGCAGGACGGACCGTCGAGGGTACAAGGGTCTGTTAGTGGACACTTAGAAAAAAATGGAGACCCGTAGGACAAGGGTCTCTGACAACCATGACGGTTGTGCAGGACGGACCGTCGAGGGTACAAGGGTCTGTTAGTGGACACTTAGAAAAAAATGGAGACCCGTAGGACAAGGGTCTCTGACAACCATGACGGTTGTGCAGGACGGACCGTCGAGGGTACAAGGGTCTGTTAGTGGACACTTAGAAAAAAATGGAGACCCGTAGGACAAGGGTCTCTGACAACCATGACGGTTGTGCAGGACGGACCGTCGAGGGTACAAGGGTCTGTTAGTGGACACTTAGAAAAAAATGGAGACCCGTAGGACAAGGGTCTCTGACAACCATGACGGTTGTGCAGGACGGACCGTCGAGGGTACAAGGGTCTGTTAGTGGACACTTAGAAAAAAATGGAGACCCGTAGGACAAGGGTCTCTGACAACCATGACGGTTGTGCAGGACGGACCGTCGAGGGTACAAGGGTCTGTTAGTGGACACTTAGAAAAAAATGGAGACCCGTAGGACAAGGGTCTCTGACAACCATGACGGTTGTGCAGGACGGACCGTCGAGGGTACAAGGGTCTGTTAGTGGACACTTAGAAAAAAATGGAGACCCGTAGGACAAGGGTCTCTGACAACCATGACGGTTGTGCAGGACGGACCGTCGAGGGTACAAGGGTCTGTTAGTGGACACTTAGAAAAAAATGGAGACCCGTAGGACAAGGGTCTCTGACAACCATGACGGTTGTGCAGGACGGACCGTCGAGGGTACAAGGGTCTGTTAGTGGACACTTAGAAAAAAATGGAGACCCGTAGGACAAGGGTCTCTGACAACCATGACGGTTGTGCAGGACGGACCGTCGAGGGTACAAGGGTCTGTTAGTGGACACTTAGAAAAAAATGGAGACCCGTAGGACAAGGGTCTCTGACAACCATGACGGTTGTGCAGGACGGACCGTCGAGGGTACAAGGGTCTGTTAGTGGACACTTAGAAAAAAATGGAGACCCGTAGGACAAGGGTCTCTGACAACCATGACGGTTGTGCAGGACGGACCGTCGAGGGTACAAGGGTCTGTTAGTGGACACTTAGAAAAAAATGGAGACCCGTAGGACAAGGGTCTCTGACAACCATGACGGTTGTGCAGGACGGACCGTCGAGGTACGATGGTTCGTCCTAGATGTCCGTTAGTGGACACTTAGAAAAAAATGGAGACCCTTAGGACAAGGGTCTCTGACAACAATGACGAGTGTGCTCGACGGACCGTCGAGGGTACAAGGGTCTGTTAGTGGACACTTAGAAAAAAAATGGAGACCCTTAGGAAAAGGGTCTCTGACAACCATGACGGTTGTGCAGGACGGACCATCGTTGGTACGACGGTCTGTCGTAGATGTCCGTTAGAGGACACATAGAAAAAGGTAGAGATCCTTAGGAATAAGGTCTCTGACAACCATAACGGTTGTTCAGGATGGACCATCGTGGGAACGACGGTCCGTCGCATATGTCGGTTGGTGGACACTTGGAGAAGATGAATAGTGGGGTGTTGGGACAGACACTATGACGGTCCGTCGTCGGGGTCTTGTTCTATCTTTCAGTGACAGAACTAAGGATGCCACAATCATCACCTATGACTCAAACAGAATACTTGATATTAACCTACATGTTTCTAACTCAATTACCTAGAAAACTAGCAATGCTAAAACACCAATTTCAAAAATTTTTACAAGGCAATTGGAGGGACTCTCAACCTAGGTCAGACAAAATTCGATCAAAGAGCAAAGACCCACTAAAAAGAAATAGGCCAATACTAATTTAAAAACAAAAATGCAGTGTAAATGGGTAGAGACGAGAGACACATACCTGAGAAGAGGGATAAAACAAGAAAGTGAGGCACTCAGCTATCAAGGGCAGAACACAGCAGCAGACTCCGACCAGTAGAAAGGAGAATTTGGGATATGGGGATTTGGGGAAGTGATGTGGATAAATTGATAGAGAATAGGATGAGAAAGGCAAGAAGTTGGAAACGGAGAAAATGGGAGAAAGAGGGAAGGAAACGGTTTAAATGAAGGGGTGGGGGTTTAAATGGTTGAAAACTTTTAAAATTCCCCAGCTGGGTCGGATCGGGTTGCTGGTCCATCGCAAGTGTGATGGTCCGCCGAAGTATCCGTCAGTAAATCTTGCGGAGTGATTTTCTGCAGAATTTCCTGGTGATTTGCTACCTGCATATTTAAAAATCATTAGTAGAAAATTCTACCATTACTAGAAGAGAAAACTATAGTTGGGTTAGAGGATACGTATTGGTTGCCTCCCAACCAGCGCCTGATTTAACATCGTGGCATGACTGAAGACACTTGATTACTGAGAATACATCAAGATGGTATGCCTCGATCACTTTATTCGCCGATTCAGCATGCTAGAAATAGATTTTTATTTGTTGTCCATTTACCTTAAACCGCACACCCTCCTTGGTTTCCAACTCAACTGCTCCATGAGGGAATATTTGGGTAATAAATTAAGGGTCAATCCATTTGGACTTGAGCTTGCCCGGAAACAAACGCAACCTAGAATTGTATAAATGCACGAAATCCCCAACCATAAACTCTCGTTTAACTATTTTTAGGCTATGGTACTTCTTCATCTTTTCTTTGTAGAGGGCAGAGCTTTCATAAGCTTTTAGGCGAAATTCATCGAGTGCATTCAACCCAGTTAACTGTTGTTATGCAGCTTTGTTCCAATCCATTTTAAACTTCTTCATAGCACACATGGCTTTATGCTCTAATTCAACCGTAATATGACAAGCTTTCCCTTAGACAAGTTGGTATAGGTACATACCTATGGGAGTCTTATACGTTGTCGGGTAGTCCCAAAGAGCATCATCAAGCCTCCTTTACCAATCTGTTCTACTAGTGCACTGTTTTTGACAATATCTGTTTGATCTTCCCATTTGACACTTCAACTTGCCCACTAGTTTGAGGATAGTAAGGAGTGGCCACATTATGGAGAACCTCATATTTCTCCAATAATCCCTTGAAAAAATTGTCGCAAAAGTGGGATCCCCCATCACTAATAATTGCCCTTGGGGTACAAAATCGAGAGAATATATTCTTTTTCTAGAACACAGTGACACTCTTTCCTTCATTGTTTACTAAGGCGATAGCTTCCACCCATTTAGATACATAATAAAATGCTACTAAAATATAATTCATTCCATGAGAACTCACAAAAGGACCCATAATGTCAATACCCCAAACATCAAATAACTCAGTCACAGGAATGGGGTTTAGAGAGAGATCTTGCTTTCTTGAAATGCCGCCATCTCTTTGGCATCTATCACATGCTTTTGCAAACTCATGAGCACCTTGATGAATAGTTTGCCAATAGTAACCACACTGTAATATCTTATGAGCGTTCGGATACCGCTCTGATGTCCACCAATGGGTGAGGAATGGCATGCCTCTAAATACTCAACATCTCAACTTCTGGCACACAACGCCGAATAAACCTATCGGCGCAGCTCCAATATAAGTATGGTTCAACCCAAAAGAACTTCTTTACATCGTACATGAACTTTTTTCTTTAATGAAAGGACAAGTCCGATGAAACAATATCGCTATCCAGATTGTTCACAAAATCTGCGAACGATGGAATCAAGTCTAGTGAGGCAGCCAATACATGCTAATCGGGTAAACTATCATCAATATCAGTCTTATCCCCTAACTCTCTCATAGCTTCATCTTCTAGGCGGGACAAGTGATCTGCAACTTGATTTTCGGTTCCTTTTCTATCCCTCACCTCAAAGTCATATTCTTGTAGAAGTAATACAAAACGAATCAACCTAGGTTTCACATACTTCTTTGCCATCAAATATGTCAATGCTGAATGGTCAGTATGCACTATAACTCTAGTACCTAGCAAATAGGGCTTCTTTTAGGGCTTTACTAGCATAGTAAATGGGGTGAATGATTTTGTTTCTTCTTTGTCCCAATACCACACCAAGAGCAACCCCAATAGCATCGCATATCACCTCAAATGGAATGTTTCAATCCAGAGAAATAATGATAGATGCATACACCAATTTTTCTTTTAGCTCGCCGAATGCTTTAAGACAAGATTCATCAAAATAAAATTTACAATTTTTTTCCAGTAGTTTGCACAACGGATACACAATTTTTGAAAAATCTTTGATGAATCTCGGATAAAAACTTGCATGCCGAAGAAACCTTCGCAAACCTTTTATAGAGATAGGTGAGGGAAGTCTCTCTATTACCTCGACCTTAGCTCGATCAACCTCTATGCCCTTTTATGAAATGCGATGACCCAAAACAATACCTTCTTTCACAATGGAGTGGCATTTTTCAAAATTCGTACTAAATTGTAGTCTTCACATATCTTAAGGACCTCAGATAATTGGCACAAACACCACTCGAATGATTCACCAACAACAAAAAAATCGTCCATAAAAACTTCAATAGTATCTTCAACCATGTCGGAGAATATCGTCATCATACAACTTTGAAATGTTGTGGGTGCATTGCACAACCCAAACGGCATTCTCTTGAACGCAAAGGTCCCATTTGGAAAAGTAAAGGTGGTTTTCTCTTTATCTTCTGGTGCAATAGAAATCTGATTATACGGCTGAATATGCATCATGGAAACAGTACCACCCTTTTCCGGCAAGTCTATCCAACATCTGATCCATGAAGGGCATAGGAAAATGGTTTTTTTCAGTCCATGCATTTAATTTACGGTAATCCATACACACCCTCCATCCAGTAACCGGTCTCATTGGAACAAGTTAATTTTTCTCATTGGGGACCACATTCATTCCCCCTTTTTTAGGTACACGCTGAACAGGGCATACCAAACTACTATCGGTGATCGGATATATTACTCCGGCATCCAACCATTTAATGATGTCCTTATTCACGACCTCTTGCATAGGTGGATTTAAGCGTCTCTGGTACTCAATACTTGGCTTATGATCGGGTATGAGTTGGATTTTATGATAACAAATAGCAGGAGGGATCCCAATAATGTCTGCAATAATCCACCCAATGGCATGTTTGAACCTTTTTACCAATTTCACTAAACTCTCAACTTGTTGTTCATTCAGGTCTGATGCAATGATTACTGGCAATGTGTTAACATTTCCTAAGAATTCATACTTGAGATGAGGTGGGAGAGATTTTATTTTTAACTTTGAAGTCTCCTCTATAGATGGTTTCGCGGGTGGAGACTTGAGATTCTTCATGTCTAACTCATATTTCTTCGGTTTAAACCGAACATCACCACGATCAAGAGCCGCGACTAATGACCCATACTCTTCAATGCAATCGTTATCAAAATTCGTTTTCAATGCCCCTAATGCTTCCACACCTAGACGTTTATCTATTTGTGACTCGGATGACTTACAAACTTTGTAGGATATAGCAGATACCTTTTGGAGCTCACCACTCTGCCTCAAGGACCTGCAAATGTTGAAGGTCACTTCTTCCTTGTTCAACCAAAATTTCATCTTCCCCTTTTCCATATCAACTAAGGCTCTACCCGTAGCAAGGAATGGCCTCCCTAGAATAATAGGTTCTTCAAAATCGACTTCACAATCAAGAATGACAAAATATGCCGGAAATATGAACGACTTTACTTTTACAATAACATCGTGGAGTATCCCTATAGGCCTTTTTACTCTTCGATCGGCCATCAGTAGCCGCATCGCAGTAGGCATTGGATAACCCAAACCCAACTTCTTGTAAATCGACAGGTGCATGAGATTTATGCTTGCCCCCAGATCACATAATGCTTTCGCAAAATATAATAACCTCATTGTACAAGGATTACTGAACGAACCCAGATTTTCTTTCTTTTTTACTAGAGATCTTGTAGCAATAGCACTACAATGCTGCATTCTATCGTCATCCTCAAAAGTTACCAATCTTTTCTTTGTAACCAGATCTTTCATAAACTTGGCATAGCCGGACATTTGTTCTAAAGCTTCTACCAAAGGGACATTGATAGAAAGCTGCTTTAACATTGTTATAAAACTTCCATATTTACCATCCTCGGTCTTTTTCACTAATATTTGAGGAAAGGGGGGGGTCTAGGCATGGGAGTTACCTTTTTAGGCACTTCAGAATCTTTTCCTGTGTTATCTTCTACTTCACCACTAACCTCTACGAATTTATCATTATCTTTTATCACCTTTTCCTCATTAGACGGCATAGGTGGGTCAATGGTTTTCTTAATACCCCGAGTAGTGATTTCCATACAGTTTCCATTATTTTTAGATTTTTGACAGGTGTGATAAGAAGAGTGGCCGATTGCCATGTGTTTAATGTCGCAGATAATTGGGCCATTTGCAACTCAAGCTGCTTAATCGATATTGCATGTGTATCAACTATCTTCCCAATACCTGCTAAATTAGTCCTTAACTGTTTAGTGGGCTCATCACTAGAATCGAACATCCTCATTATTTTGTGCAACATATCCTCAACTCGCGCTATACTAGCTCCTCCATACCTAGGAGTAACTTCACGATTTTGAGGAGGAACATAGGGCCAATTCCTATCATCTTTATTACCATAGTTATCCCTGTTGAAGTTGTTATCATGGTTGTAATTTCCATCTCGGACATAATTAACCTCACGGGTAGAGTTACCATAGTTCCGACCTTGATTTCCTTGATCTTGGCGCCAATTCTCCTAATTTGAGCCTTGGGCATTCGGTCAGAAACCCCCCGTCTACTCATTTACCACATCAGAATCCTCCTCATAATAATATTCTTCATTTAATGGTGGTGGTTTAGACAAGTAGTTAACTGCATTTATCTTTTTAGCACCCCAGTGACATGTTTTAATACAAATCCAAGCTCAGTTCTCATCTGAGCCATCTCTTCATGAATATCATCTGTGGCTGGGTTGTGTGTGGATTGCACTGCGAAGGCATTTCTTCCAGTTTCTGACTTCCTAGTACTCCAAGCTTTATTATTCCAGGAGATTTTCTCTAAAAGGATACTCCCCAGAAGAACCCCCTGCTATAGTATCCAATACCGCTTTAATATTATCATCCTGTCCCCGATGGAAGTATTTCATTAGTGACTCATCATCTATGTTGTTATTGGGGACAGTTCTCCAAAATGAAGTGAATCTATCCCAAGAACTGCTAACTGACTCTATCTTTGTGATTTAGTTTCTTGGAGAGCGGGTAGTAACGTGCTAAGAAAACATCCCTTAGTTGGTTCTAAGTGAAAATTGAGTTATAAGGGAGCTCAGTTAACCAAATAGCAGCCTCTCCCGTCAGTGAAAGAGGAAATACTCTTAGCCCTATTACATCCAAATTCAAATCAGGCCTCCTTACATAGCTTTTACACACTAACCTTACCTTAGCTATATGGGCATGTGGGTCCTCAGAAGGTAGCCCTGAAAACAACCCTCTAGCAGTGAGCATTTGCATCAAACTACTAGTTACCACAAAGATGTGGCCTTGTGGTAGAGGGGGCAAGACAAGTGGCCCATCAGAGTCTGCAATATTATCATAACCTGTAGCATTCTTGAGAACATGGAGCGGGATTTTGTCACCTTTGTTGATTTTAACAAGGATCATTGGGTAATAACTGACCATGAGCATCAACTAGAGCAAGGATGTTCTAGTTTGGATCATCATCGTAAATACCCAAGTTTCGAATCATATTGCGTAGTGTACTCTCTAATTCGTGGTCGTAGGGAAACAAGGGTTCTCTTCCTCTCTGTGTATTTTGCATACAAGCATGTTAGTTCTGCAAGAATAAAAAACAATAGAAAAGTGAAATTAAGAAAATATTGACTAAACTTTAGTAATATGTTTAAGTTAATCTAAAAGCTACTTTTCCCGGAAGCGGCACCAAAAATTTGATAAGCTCAAACTTACTTCTCAAATAAGAAGTAAAGCGGTCGTATCAAGTAAAGAACCCAACTAATGAGGTTGGGGTCGATCCCACGAGGAAAATAGTTCAGACTTAACTTTATTCTACTATTACTATTATTTAGTCAACTATTTCCCTAGAAAGCAAAAGACAAAAAAATTATATCTAAATTAATGAAAATAATTAACTAAATTAGAGTAAACAACTGACAGATTCAAATCTCAGAGCTTAATAAATTAATAAAAGTAACTAGGTCTTAAGTGTTCCCTGCAGGTTCCTAACTTGATAATTCTAACTATAACAATTCTTTCCTAGTTTCTTGCATGTAGAGTGATAAGGCATGTATCTCTATCCTTTGTCCGGCATCTAGAAAATTTCACTCTGCACCTTGGTCCAGTTACGTGTGTTACTTTACTAATCCTTACCTTTACCTCGTATGAAGCATTGTATTTGATATTTGACTAATTTATTACCTTCTACCAACCGACACTAGCCTATTAGATAGTGTACACTAAACTTATGTTGATAATTCTTTTCTTATTATCTACCTCCTTGGTCCGGCAAGTAGCATTAAGGCAAGTTCTAACATTAGCCATTCGTTAAAAAGACTTCTAAACGAAAGAAATAATCAATACATGCAAGACACTATTCTAGAATTGCTATTTTAGTTAGATTTTACCTTATTATTCACCCATGGTTACCACAACCCTAGTTATGAAGATTAGTTACCCATGGTCATAATCACACTATTCATATAGTTAATATAAGAATTCATGCACTTAATTATATGAGAGAATAAAATCCTGAAATTCACTTGATTAATCAACAAAAACACCAACAATCAATTCCAGAAAAAGTGTATCAATTACTGAAACTAATTCTTCAACACTTGAACAAAAGAACTAAAAATTATCAAAAAGTCTCACAAAAAGTTTAACGAAAACCAAAAGTCTCCCACAAAAAACGAGGTCTATCAAACTGTTTATAATAAAAACAAAAACCTAATAAAAAAAGGATTCTCATTACTAAAAATCTGTCAAAACGCGTCTGAGTCGACGGACCTCATGATGGACCGTCGTGGTCACGACGTGCCGTCATGGCCTCCGTCGTCCCATACTTCACAAATTCTTCTCCTACTTTCTTCATTACCCTCAACAAACAGGTATGACCGACCGTTCCAAGCACGACGGTCTGTCAAGGGTCTCAGTTCCATAATACTTTAACTTCTTGGAATTTGGGTACTGGGACTACTCTCTGATCATTACGACGACCCTGCTTGACGGACCGTCGTGCCTATGACGGTCCATCATGGACTTTTGTAATCCCACACTATGTCAGACTTCCCCATCTTCCTTCATTAGCTTCTCTCCTCAGTACGATGCCACCTACGGACCGTCACAGACTCGACGGACTGTCATTAGCTCCGTAGGTGGTCTCTTCTGCATTTCTCGCTCAAAAGCTTCCGCATTCATCTTTGGACAGATTTCCTTCAAATAAGGAGAAACTTACATAAAAATCAATACAAAAAGTCTTTTGGACACACACTAAACTTACGGTAAAAGCATTAAAAATACCATGAAACAACCGTACATCACTAGACACGACAACTGAACAGGGTGAAGGGTGATGGTGTCTTTGGCCATTATAGAGGAGAAGATTCTATCGACTAAAGAAGTGGGTAAATAGCCTCATGTTTTGGATACCCTTTAGTTCTACGAATTCGAGCACTTCACAAGGATCTGAGGCCCATACATGCCTACTTGGGTCATGAATTCTATAAAGACTATGGAGCACTGGTTCCTAAGAAAGGCAGAATAGTGAGTTCACACTAGTTAGGTCTATTATAGTCGGAGGCGAGGAGATCGATTGCTACAATGAGCACATAAATTTAGTGAGGGAAAGGCCAATGCACGTGACACATCCTTCTGAGGGATTACCCCCTTCTACATCACTAGATGACCTTATGTTATAGTTGGGGACCATGATTTCACATAACACAAACATATGGATCAGCGTCTGAGCTTAAATATAGAAGAGGGATATAAACCTGGTTTCGAGATTTTGGTTTAGTTTTATTAGAAACACTGTCATTCCATCTAGAATGAGTCTATTCTATGACTTCCCCAAGCATCTTTCTTGGGTAGCATCATTCACTACCGGAGCATTGATCTGGGTTTGTTGATCTCAGAGCAAATGGCCATTAGGCCAAGAGGAAGCAAACTTCCCTATCATTTCCTATTTTTGTTACTGAGAGATGCAAATGTATTCGAGTGCCTCAGGAACCAATAAGAGACCTTGAGATCATTCCCTTACCTTCCACTAATATCCGACGATTTGAATTCGAGTGCAACCAAGAGTAGGATAACATGATGGAAGCAACTCCCGTTGATACCAGTTTAAAGATCGACATTGACATGCTTCTTACAGATGCATCAGCCTACACGTCGACCTCTTGGACCTGAGGTACATTAGATTATTCCTCTCCTTCACAGGATCCATGTGCTTCTTTTTCTTGTCAACTAATCAGGTTTAATCAGTGTATGATCCTGAAGATGGGATGATTGTCCCAATATGGCAAGGCACGAGCGAATAGACGGGAGAGATCAGTCCAGGGGATAATAGAGAGTGCCATAGTTGTTGCACTAACCCTACTCCATCCCTCTATCGATACCTTGACATTGAGAATTAGAGCTTACAAGAGAATACAAGGGAGACCATCCGAGATACCAACTATAAATGGTGACATCGACAACCTATGCCAAGACACTGATTACCTGAAGTGGGTTGACTTCAATGATCTGATAAGAATGGACAATAATGGAGATTCCCTTCTGACCTCAGAGTTCCTTTAGCTGCCACTGGGGATGTACAAATGGTAGATGCAGTATCCAGAGACTGACAAGGAATTAGTAACAACATAGGAAATGGCAAAGGAAGAACACATCTTTTGCAATTTTCTGAACCTAGGGGAGGGGCAATATGTCATCGACAACCGATATATCACCTTCTGAGACTCCTAGAGAAGCTCTCATAGGCCTGGCACTGCTTTTCTTACAATGGATACTTGGGGCACTCATGCCCAAGCATAGGCCGCTGATCAATGTGTTGACACCCTTACAATTGAGACACTATATAGGCAAGATATTTTTCTTCACCTCTATCTATCTTACTTTGATTTTACTTTTTGATACATTTTATTGCAGTTAAGGACAAATACAATTCTTTTGTGGTGGGGTGAGGCCCAACTTTTTTGTGCATATTGTAAATACTTGGGTTTTGATATATATTTGGGTCATCAATTTTAATTGTATTTTTTTGAAACATCTTGACCCTTCCGAAAAATTTTCATTTTCGAAATTTTTTCCCGCCTCCTGTGTTGAAAGTGGATGTTTTTGCATAAATTCAATTATCAATTTTGATCAATACCTGTGACTTGAATAGAATGTACAACTACAACAATGATAAATGAAGTTACATAGAAAATGTGTAAACTCTCTCCATCTTGTTGTGATTAGCCATTTAGCGGACTGATACTTTTGGTATGACCATTGCACACTAGTGAAAGTGTGTAGTCTTGTTTGGGTTAAGTGGCAATGCCTTGTGTTATGAGCTTACTTTGAAACTTACATGGATAACCATATAATTTTTCTGGTTAGTCTAATTGATTTAGAAAGGTGTCCTGTTGAGATGATCTTAGGAAATTTTATAGAGTGTAAGAAAACATTGACATATCACTCTTTTATGTCCTACCCCTGATTGCGTGCAACTCTCTTGAAAACCCTTTGAGCCTTACTTGTCTTTGGAAGAATCTTGACGAACTGTAAATCTTAAATGATCCACCACCTGTAATCCTTTTAATTTGTGGTTCAATCGAAGCAGCTTAAAAGAATTGAATAAAAAGATTTCACAGAAGCAGTTGAAAAGAATTGAAAAAAGGAAGAGAAGGAAAGATCTTCACAAGGCCCCATCTCATGAGAAGAAGTCATTGAGCCTATCCACTCAACCTCATTACAAGCTTTACAAAGACCTTTTTTATCTTCAGTGAGCCGAACATAAGATCGATGGGAAAATAAGGGCAAACTTATGGGTGAAAACATGCATTGTGTTGCTGTTTGTGAGTGTGAGCGTTACATTTGATCTTGATATTCAATTGATTAATATTATTGTGTGAATGTGGAATCCTTATTTGTAAGAGCGCATGTAGATACTTTTGTTGAGCTTGAACTTGCATG
This sequence comes from Solanum pennellii, assembly GCF_001406875.1. Taxonomy (NCBI): domain Eukaryota; kingdom Viridiplantae; phylum Streptophyta; class Magnoliopsida; order Solanales; family Solanaceae; genus Solanum; species Solanum pennellii. Next base: position 14,772,883 of record NC_028642.1, on the reverse strand, counting down.
AGTAGCAAGTATTGTGGGCACAAGAATCTTTGGTAATGGTGTGTCATAACTTGAATATTTGAGTATACAATTGATCTTTGCTTGAGTAATTTTAATCTTGCAGTGTATGTCAGCGATTAAGTCTTTGTAGCCCTATTTGTGACAATCTATTTGAACTACAGAACATGAGTTATATTTGAGGACAACCAAAAGTTTAAGTTGAGGGTGTTGATAAGTCCTTATATTGGACTCATTTCGGGCCTTATTTTAATGAAAACAATGTTCTAAAATGCTCATTCTATTTCAATATTTGATAAAAGCAATTATGTTTCAGAAATTAGAAGTATTAGTGTAAGACTGCACACTTAGGCACAAAACGGGAACAAAAAGGATGAAAAGAGATGAAGAGGAACACATGAGCATTTCCAATCATACTTGGCGATCATCCAAAAGTATGTATATGTCTCTTTGTTCCAACAAACAAAGCCTTGAAGGACGTGGATAAAAAAAGATGAAAAGGAGAAGTCGACATATCGCCGAGTAGTTTCGCGAAGCAGAATTATTCTTCCCATTAATCCTGAATGCATAGATTTAGAAGGCAAGCACAAAGGCGATGATTTAGAAGAATGTAGAATCACCAAATAGCTCAACATTCGGCGACTACCTTCACCGAATGGATTCGCTACCACTAATTCTAATGTCTATAAATACTGAACTCTATATTATTATTAGGAGTGAATTAGAAAGTAGAGACATAGTTTTGTAATTTTTAGACTTAGATTTTAAGTTATATTATTTTACCCTAAATTTTTGAGAGGGTCTTGTGGGAGTCTTGAAGAAAGGAGATCTTCTTCCTCAAATTGGAAGAGAGTCTTCTCCATTTTTAATTCATTTGCTCATATTAAGGTTTTATTTCTTATAACCATTTGATTTCTTTATAATTTATGTGGATTGGGTTATTGATGGATGTGTGGCTAAAACTCCAATTCTTGAGGTATGATTTAACAAATATGTGTTGAAATTGTTCTTGGGTCTTGCTTGCTGATAGATTATATGCATTTTAATGGTCATTTAACCTATTGATTGTGGTTTAAGTTAATGTGTTTTGTAGTTGCAAATACAAAACAACCTACGTGTTCTCTTGTTGCTCAATAGAGTGGTCACGAAACCAAGACCACTAGATTGATGGCCCAAAAAGTGCGGTGACATGAAGTTCTGCCCGAGAGGGTGAACCCTCGTCCCATATCCTAGCACATAGCATTAAATAGTGGGTGTGGGTAAGGCATATAATGGTTTTCATTAGACGAGTGGGTGTCCGAAAGGACCCCATTTGATATGGAGTAAATTGCCAAATAGGGTATTTACTTTCATCTAAAGCTTATTCTAGTCATCATTATCTTTCAATTATCCTATCTCTCAAGACCCTCTAAATAAACTAAGGTGACTAGAGACTCACATGTGCCTTACAAAGTTAGTAACATGCTAATTGAGTGTGTCACAGCTTATGATAGTCGTTTTAAAGAGTTTTGGAGTCATACGTGAAAGAATGAGCAAGACATTCGAAAGTTAGACATTAAGTGTACAAGTGTGTTCTAGTGTGCCTTTCCATGTTTTACATGTTGTTTGGAGTATAAATTGATAGGTTATGTTCCTAAAATCTATATGGACGTATTTAGGGACGAAACGTTCGACACAACTCCCCAAGGAGCACCCAAAAGCTGGCAGTACAACAATGCTACCCATGCCCCCATGATACTTATACTTCTATGGATTTCGCCAAATATGGACATTTGATGACTATATCCCTAAGGAATGACATTAACCACTCCATCATTGTGAAAGTGTTAAATTTTCACAAATGCGGGTTTCATAGACTTCACCAAACTAGACCCAACAACAATACAATAGCACAACCCCACAATATTTTTCAATTTTAAGCACAAAATTTTGGGGAATAAACAATTAGTTACGATCATATAAGTCCATCACACATCATTTAGATAAGAACAATTGCGAATGAGTAGTAATTTCTAAATACAAGGTTGGAGTTTAGAAAACAAACCTTAAAAGTTAAATAAAAAAGTTTAAAATGTCAGGAGGCGAAGATATCCGACTGCGGACACACAATCAACAACTAATGAGTGGTAAAAAACATAAAAATATGCGAAAATGTAGTACGAGTATGAGTTTAGGAATTTAAAAAGTGAGGAAATGTCATGTTGGGTAGTAATCTTGACAACTGATGACCGCTTGATCATGGTCATGAAATCCAAAGGCCGGGCTGCTATAATATAAGTTTGTTCCATCAAACTTCTCGGATAAAGTTGGTCAGCGACGCCCTTGTTCACCGAATGAAGGCTTCAATAAAAATATTAAAGTAAAACGTTATCGTGCAAACTATGAGTTTGGCATTACAACACTAAATTCTTGAATCGTAGACATGTTTCATGAAATGGCTCACCCCATAAATGCTTGAAACTCTGATTGTTGTCCTGAAATGTCATTATCATCAAAGGAGGGAAAACCTCACTTGAAATGATTTAACAAGCTCTTCAATGATGTGATGCAGTTAGTTGGAAATTCGACCAACATCTTGGGCGCTTGACCCACTAGAGAAAATGGAAACAACTTCAACAGAATCGACTTCATTGCATATAAGCACTAAATGGGTATAAGTGTTGGACTCATTAGTTTTCTCCGGGAAGAGATTTATGTTGAGAAACTAGATGGTGTTATCATATAGGGGCAAGAAGAAAAGGTTTATTTCTAGATAAACCTCTCTATGCTTTAAAGAAATCACTAAGATCTTGGTATAGAAAGATTGAAGATCATTTACATAGATTAGGATTTAACAAGAGCCTAACTGTGTTAACATTTTACAGTAAGTGTTTAGGTGCAGACATACTTATCATATCTTTTTATATTCACAATCTATTTGTCATAGGAAGTTATACTTGTATTATTGAAGATTTCAAGTTGGAAATGATGAAGTTATTTGAAATGTAATAACTTTGAATGGTGGCATACTTTCTTTAAATGAAGATCAAATAAAATGAAGACGATCTTTTATTTGCCAGAAAAAGTATACTCGAGATACACAAAAAGAAGTTTCATATGGAATATTATAAATTTATGAGTACTACAATGATGAAAAAGGAAATGTTTTCCATTTATGATTGAGGAGAAAAGGTGGATGATGCATATTGTAGAAGTCTTATTGGAATCTTAATGTATTTGACTGCAACTAGCCGTGATATATTGTATTCACTAAGTCTTTTTTCTTGGTTCATGCATTGTGAAAGTGATTTGCACTTCAGATCAAATAAACGAATTGGCAGATACATCAAGCGAAGTATCAAATACAGTGTAAAGTTCAAGAAAAGTAAAAAATTTGCACTTATCCAATTTTTTGATAGTTATTGGGATGGTTAATTTGATATGAGATGTACTTCAACTTTTAGTTTTAATCTTAGATCAAGAGCTTTCACTTGGTGTTGCAGGAAAAAAGATGCAATAGCACAATCAATAGCTGGTGAAGAATTCATTGTTGCAACAACACCTTCAAATCAGGCACTACGATTAAGGAAAACCATGTGTAATATGAAAATGGAGCAAAATGATGCGAGTGGACTTTATACTGATAACCAAGTTGCAATTGCTATTGCTCATAATCCAGCTTTCATGGGAGAACAATGCGATTCAATGTTAAGTTATTTTTCTAGAGAGAGGTGCATAAATATGGAGATGCAAAAGCTTCTTTACTGCAAAAGTGATGAGCAAGTTGCTAAAATTTTCACCAAGCTTCCCCTCACCAAGTTTAATTTTTTTAGAAAGAAACTAACAATCTGCAGATCCTAAAGCAAGGAGAAATTTTCGTTTCTACGTTTTAGGAATTCATTTTTCTTTATTTATTATAGTAAATTATTCTTCTTAAAATAACTTCTTTTCTTATTCTTTAGGTGTTTTTTTTTTATTTTCAACAAATTATGTACAGATGTTAAGGTAGTTGAAGTTAGTGTTTTATTATAAATGTAAGTATTCATTGCAATGGATAATAAAAGACTTGCAACTTAAAATTCAAAAGGTTTCTTCTTTTTAGTTCTTCTTTCCTTTTTTCTATCTTTACTCCTTCGTATTCATAAATATTTCGATTTTCTTTTTCTGATTTTCACTCAATTTAAACAACAAATATCTTTTGGATAATGCTATATTGAGGTTTGCGAGATAAGACCGTTATTAGGTCAGTGATGACTGGAGAAGAGCGTGACAAGTTCTAGAGGTTCACTAAGATGAAGTATTTATAGTCTATACTACTAAATCTAAAGTTTTTGTAAGATCAAAAATTAATTGTCTTATATTTTATTTTTCATATATTAATACATCATCTTTATAGTGAAATGTTAATTCAGAGATTATTCTTAATGTATATTTTATTATTTAGATATGTATTTACATTTAGACGTCATATAATCTTAAAATAACAAATGAAGCCTTAGATTTGTTAGATACCATTTATTTTTCTCCCATAAGACAACTTACATTAAGAAAGTCATTGCAAAATTGCATTAAAAGTTTTCTCTACATATCTTTAAAGGAGCCGAATTACACACCTTAATACGTATGCTAAACAATTTTGAGGAAATTTTCCAATGTTTACCTCTAAAACATCAGCTTCGGGTGGAATACAAGATATGGGAACTACCATTATTGGATCTCCACCATCTACTTTGTTCTTGTTTGCAACAAATCTTTAAAATGTGAAAAATAAATATACTACACAAATAAAATATGAAGAAACATGGTGTTAGTGGCGTATTTCTCGAATCAAGATGATTTAGATTTGACATATATATGAATATTCCTTGAATTTGCAGAATATTTGAGATCTTGATATCTCTATGGAATTTTTTGAGATGCAAGAATTTAGTACCCTTTATATATGCATAAACTAGGGTTTACGGTTGAGTAGCCTTCAAGAATCGTAATTTGAGTTGAACACAATTTGTAGAGTTCCAACTCGAATTGAACGCACGTTGTAGAGTTCCACAAAATTTTAGTGTCTACAAATGCTGTCTTTTTCAAGGATTGGCTGAGTGTATATTTGATGAAACTCAAAGAAGAGGCTTGAAGTACTCATCCTTCCCCCTTTGCATGTTCAGATTTTCAGATTTGATTTACGAGAGAAGTGAAGAAAGGCAGATCTAGTCCCACTAGGCGTGCCAATTCGTTTGCAACAAATTTTAAATATATGGAAATTAAATAAACCACACAAATAAAATCTAAAGAAACTTTTCGTTAGTGGCGTATTTCTTGAATTAGGATGAGTTATATTTGACATCCATAGGAATATTCCAGCAATTTCCGGAATATTTGAGATCTTGATCTCTCATGAATTTTTTAGATGCGAGCATTTAGTACCCTTTATATAGGCATAAACTAGTGTTTAGGATTGAGTAGGTTCCAAGAAACCAAATTTAAGTTTAACACAATTTGTACAGGTCCAACTCGAACTAAACGCATCTTGTAGAGTCCCACAAAGTTTCAATGTCTATAGTTCATGTTATTCGTATTTTGGTAAAAAATGTAAAACACTTTGTCAACATCTATATAAATCATTTCAACTTTTTAATATATATTTATTAAGAAGCTTAAGAGTAGTAAGGATATTTATGTTAGATTATGAATGCTAATTCAATGTTTGTTAAATCTTTGTCAATATAATTATGATAATTAAATATCTATTAATCTAAGGTTTTTTCACGACTCACACCATCGTGATTGACACTCACACAAACAGTCTAGTGGGAAAATCATTACTTCAATCCGAAATAAGTAGCTAAAAAAATGTAAGTCCTTTAAGGTACAAAAGCAATTTAACTAACAAGAAAACAAATAGAGTTTCCATAAACTCTAATAGAAGTCTAACAATAATAAACTAACATTGCGGAAGTAATGCCTAGACCTTAATGTTAATGAACCAAAACATCTAAAGTTCAATAACTCTAAACAAGAAGGGATGAAATTCCAAACTAATGAACTAATAACTAGAAAATATCTATGTCCGCAATGTGAACATAGATGGAAAGAGAACTCATGTAAGCCCGGAAGAACTGGATCACCCTTGAATTCAAAGCAACAAACACTGTTCTTCTAAATGAGGCCTTTCAATGCTCTCTTGAAGATGCCTTGTACTCAACAAAGAAAGAGCAACTGTAATATCAGTTCACAAATGTAAGAGCAAGTGTAGTATAAGTTAACAACTGCACTAAAATTGTAGGATCACGCGGCTATTCCACTAAGTTCAACATCTATAAGCCATTACAATAATATAATCACATGCATGTATCAAAAATATACAATATTATTAACATTTACGAACAAGATACAATTTCACATTTCTCAAATTACACAATTATGTGAATTCATTGGTCCCCTTATGGAACCAAAACCCAAACTTTCAGCATACCGCAACGTAGTACCTGATCCAATTATAATGCAGAAAACTTGGCAACTTATACCGTAGTTATGCTGTAATGTGGAAATCGATCCAAGTTAATTATGTCGGAATGTCGAAACCCATCCATTCAACAAGGTACAATCACAATCAAAAGTAAATTCCAATAATCATATGAATAAGTCACTAATATAACCTCATTTACAATAAGTGTGTGCAACATTCACATATGTATATTTATTACAATGAAGCAACATTAACCATGTATCACACATTAATAGAATCACAACAATTACCTACCTCGAAACATGCTTCAAACCCTAAGAAACTTTATTCTTCCCTTTAGGAATTTGTTCCGCTTGTTCTTGGTCTCTATAAAATCAGAGTAACATTAAATAAATAAATAATCACTACTTACCTAAATTACTATTAATTCTCTCAAATCTAGATCCTACCATGATCCCAAGTATTCAAATTAGGGTTGTTTTAACCATAAATTCTATATAAAAACCCTTCCCATGAAAAAATGACCCATTTGACTATGTTCTCCAGATTGAAAACACATTTGGGGAGTTAAAAACTTACCTTTTGCATCAAGAATGGTGAAAACGGTCAAGAAATTGTCTTGGGTCATCTCTAGCTCTCAAAGTCAAAAAATTAAGAATAAAATATTGTTTAGGTTTATTTAGGACTTTAAGTTGTGTTGGGACTGCCACATCGACACCCTTCTCACTACAGCGGACCTGCCCTAATGGCAAACATCCCGCCCTGCTTCTTGCACGGAACCGGTAATCTATTTTAATAATTTAAAAACCTGCATTTCATAATACACCTCTAACAACCTACACTAAAATATTATTAATCACTCTAAGATTTATTTTCGGATATCTACTAGCCCGAATTCATTTTTTTATAGTCCTACTTGTTCCTTAACAACTTATCTAGACACTTATGTAATTAAAATCATAATTTAATCACCTGATTGTTACAAGATTTCCCCACACCTTAATGACTCCAGTATTATCAAAATCTGGACAAGATTGGAAATTTTTAAATTAGTAAAACAAGTTTTTCGACCCAAAGTTTTTCCCTGTAGGCTTTCCTAAAACGACAAAAGTTGATCACTGCAATAAATACAAATTTACCAATCACACGTCCCCTAGTGACAAACTTAGGAACATAGGCTAAGGAAGAAATAGAGTAGTACCTCAATCGGCAAAGAATAGGGCATATTTGTCTCACATATCCTTCTCGATTCCCCAAGTAGTTTTCTCAAATTGATGATACTTCAATTGAACTTTCACAGACTTAATCTCTTTGGTCCTAAACTTATGCACATAATGATCAAGAATTGCAATCAGTTTCTCCTCGTATTGTAGGGCTTTGTCTAAAACGATTGAGTCCCACTTAATGATATAATCTTTGACAACGTGATATCTCTTCAACATCGACATATGAAATACTCCAGGAACTCCCGATATGTTAGGAGTAAAAGCCAATATATACGCTATTGGTCCACACCTCAAATAGACTAATGTATCATATAATTAGATTCCCTTCTTGAAGAATCTCATCACCCCTTTCATGGGTGATACCATAAGAAGAACATTCTTGCCCATTTTCAATTCCATATCTCTTACGTTATGATCTACATACTTCTTTTGCCTACTCTATGCTGCTAGAAGCTTAGCATGAATTCTCCTCACCTTATCTTGAGCATCCTTCATTAAATCAATCCCCAAAGGTTTCACATATCTAACCTCAAATCATTGAGTTATATACGTTCCCTCTCATATAATGCCTCAAACACTGCAATATCAATATTGTAGTGATAACTATATTTTGTTGCAAGAGAATTGACACAAAAGCTAAAAAGAAATTAACCCAATGTCCTCCAAAATCAATCACTCATGCCTGCAACTTTTCCTTTAGCACTTGGATGTCCCTCCTTGATTTCCCATCCATCCGTGGATGAAAAGCGATACTAAAACTGAGTTGTTTACCCAATTCAGCATATAATTTCCTCCGAAATTTGGAAGTAAATTGTGTACCATGATCAGACATGATAGAAAGGGGCACCTGATGCAATCTCATTCTCTCCTTCATATAAAATTTAGACAATTGTTCGACGTTATAATCTATTTTTACCGAAATGAGGTGGGTCGACTAATTAAATCTATGAACCACTACCCAAATAGAATCACACTTCCCCAAAGTCTTAGGATGACCAAAAACAAAATACATGGCTATCACCTCCCACTTCTATTCTTGAATTGGCATTCTTTGAAGAAATCTTGATGGCCTTTGATGTTCATACATCCCAAGTTGATAATTTTGATACTTATCCACAAACTCAGCTATATCTCTCTTCATGCACAGTCACTAATAAATTCACTTCTAATCTTGGTACATCTGAGTCAGACTTAGATCAATAGAGTATCGCGAACCATGGGAGATAATAAATATTTTTCTAATCAAATCATCAACTTGAGGAACATAAATCCTCCCCATAAAACTAATCATACCTTCCAGATCAAGAGTGGTATCTTGTGACTTACCTATTAAAATATTTTTCTGAAGTTCATTTAGATTTTAATCCTCGTATTGTTTGACCTTGATCTACTCAATAAACGTGGCCCTTACTTCAATGCTAGCTAACACCTTACCTTTTTCTAAGTTGCCAAATTGTATGAATTTAGACTCTAAGGTCTAAATTTCCTTTGTCAAAGGTCAGTTGGTTATACTTAAGCAAGCTAGACTACCCATACTCACCGTTTTTTGACTCAAAGAATTTGCTTCACATTAGCCTTGTCCCAATGGTATTTACTGATAACATCCTTATCTTTAAGCAACTTCATCCACCTTCACTATTTAAAATTCAGATCTTTTTGAGTGAACACATGTTTCAAAATACGATGATCAGTAAACACTTCACACTTAACATCATAGAGGTAATGCTGCTAGATCGTAAGAGCAAACATTACCCCTACCAACTCTAAATTATGTGTTGGGTAATTCCTGTTATGTACCTTCTATTGATGTAGTGCATAAGCTATAACATTCTTATCCTACATCAACAGAACACCCAAACCAGAATGTGAAGCATTATAATAAACAATAAAATCTTTACCTTCAACCAGTAATGCTTATATAGGTAGCGGTGGTCAAGAGAGTCTTGAACTTTTGGAAGCTATCCTCATTATTTCCAGTCTATTAAAAAGGTATCTCTTTTTTGGTCAAATTGGTTAAGTGAGTGCCAATACAAGCAATGTTCTTCAAAAATAGACGTTAATAGCTATAGATCCCCGACAAAACTACTAACTTTTGCCAGAGAGCTAGAACAAACCCAATTCTTAACTGCCTCAATATTTCGAGGATCTACCATTACCCCTTGTTTTGAAACTACTAGCCGAAAAAATGCAACTGAATGGAATAATATTCATATTTATAAAACTTAACGTACAACATTTGTTTCACAAGAACATCTTGAATAATATGAATGTGGTCGACATGGTTTTCCTCACTTTCCAAATAGACTAAAATATGATCAACAAAAACTATACCAAACAAATTAATAATAGCTTGAACACCCCATTCATAATGCTAATGAAGGTCCCATGCATGTTGGTCAATCAAAAAGACATAATTAAGAACTCATAGTGCCCATAGCGAGTTCCAAACAATTTCTTGGGAACATCATCATGCCGAATATTCCTTTGATTGTAACAGGATCTTATATCAATGTTAGACAAAATTCTTTCAATCTGCAATAGATTAAAATGATCTTCTAATCATGGTAAAGGGTATTTTTGTAGAATAGTGACTTTGTTCAATTGTTGGTAATAGAACCTGAGCACCCCATGGGGTAATACTAGTATGAATAAATCCATTATCAAGAAGTTCTAAGATTTGATCATTAAGCTCTCTTAGTTTTTCCAAAGCCATGCGATATGGATGTATGTAATGGGACCAGATCCAGACTCTAAATCAATGCAGAAATCTATATCTCTATTAGAAGGCATATCAGGCAAATAAGTAGGAAGCAGTTGTCTATGTTGTGACACCACATGAATGGACTCAAAAGACGAAGTCTCAACCTCAGCTTCTCTTAAATGATAAAAATAAGGAAAAATACCCCGCCCACCAGTTTTCTAGATCAAACGGAGGATATGATCTTATCTTGCTTAGAATTTTATACCCCTTCGCGCACTAACTTTTCCTTTCGCAGAATTTATAGTGTCACAAAACTAGTATTACAATTAAGCACAACATAATAGGGGGATAACCAATTCATGCCAAAGATTATGTCAGAGTTAGTCATATCAAATGTTACCACATCCGCCCAAGTCTGAAAACCCATATACAAAATAGGATAAGCATGATAGACATGGGTGAGACTTTCCAATTTGGGTAGAAACATGGATGGGGCCATAAGTATATCTCAATTCATATTGAATCATCAGACAAATATCACAGATACATATTTATAAATAAAACTCGATCAAATAACACATTACCGTTCCGGTCACATATATGAATAGTACATGTGATCACTACATCAGGCGCCTCTGCCTCATTATTTCATAGAAAATGTAACAACCCTAAAAATGGCTATGCTAAATAATGTTTAATGTACCTAGAATGCCTACGATTAGACCGAGTTCAAATGGATTGATGCGCGTAGAAACAGACCTCTGAACCCTTACGAAAGCCATGCCAACTAACTTGGGGAGTTATTTGTGCTAGGAAAGGTTGGGTCCATCCATGTAGGGCTCACGAATGTGAAGATTTACTCGGATGAGTCTTTACCAGACTTAAAAAGGAGAAATGTTATGTTAGGAGGGTCTAGGTGTAAAATGATCTTTTTCCAGGCTAAGGATAGTATCATAATTACCCTAAATATATAATTAATTATTTAATTAATAAGGTGAGGGTAATTTTGGGGAGAGAGGGCCGAAAATTGCCTCTTTGAGTGAAGTCTTGCTCCACCCGGGTTCAAACCTAGGTGGAAGCGATGATATAAATTGTTTTAATCTAAGTTGGTAAATTAATGTAATTTATTAATATTTATTATTTATTAGCTGATTTTAAATCAAAGGGAAATAAGTTTTTTTTAAATTAACTGAAATTAATTTGACTAAGTCCTAAATTAGACTCCTAAGCCTAAGATAACTCTCTCCTCTCACGTCTATCTCTCTATACACATTCAATGTCTCATCTCTTTGACATTCTCACTGCCAAATAATGTACAAGACCAGAAGATAAACAATGGTTCTTCACACTTGAAGAACTGACAATGAAAATTTTAAACAAACAATTAATCGAAAACGTTAGACAAAGGGAGGAGATTTTCCGTCGAGTTTGGTGTTGAAACTTTGACTTGGACGTGTGTGTTGGAGTAGTTTTGGGCAGATACTTCTAGGTTTGAACGTCATAAAAGGTATGGGTTCTCTTCTCTCTAGGTCTCTTTCCCAAGAGACCCCTTAGGTTTAGATGAATCTATTCCGAAATCAAGGGTTGTTCTCTTTTGCATGTCCCTGTCACTAGCTTCCAATGATTCATAGGTTGGGTATGTTTGCTAGTAGATATTAGGCGTGTGTTGCGTTTTCTTTCTGAATATGTTCGTGTATGTTTGTTTGAAATCTTATGAATGACAACCTATGTGTTTCAAAATTATGTGCATGTGTGTGCAAAAATGTGACCATGACTAGGTGTTCTCGGGTTAAGGCTCAAAAAAATTTATTGTTATGGTTGTGATGTTACGTGCACAACCTTATCTAAATCGTGATTTTCATATGAACTGTAATATGGCTGAATTGAGCGAGAAAATCTTGGCTAATCGAATACATGAAAAATGCACCTAAAACTTTCTAAATGAACTATAAAATTCCCTAAGAACTAATGTGTAACTTGATGAAAAGATGCTGAAGAAAAACTACAAAATTTCCATTTTGAAATGATGGGCTTCGGTCAAGTTAAGAGGGTTCAAAATGTTGTGAAAAAATGAATTAAAACATCTGAGTTCATGGAGGATTGAACCTATGAAATCACCAAGTTAAAAACCATGAAAATAATGAATTAAAAAGGAATGTGGTGAAGGGGATTCGAACCATGGTCTTGGCTGGAAATTAAAGTATGAAAATAAGAAATGAAAGGAGTGGGATTCGAACCCACAACCTCTCGGTCAAGCTTAAGAAAAAATGAAAAGAAAATAAGTTTGAGGCGTGGGAATCAAACCCACGATCTGTAGGCAGAAAAGAAGAGTAAAATGAAAAATAAAGGGAGGTTGTGGGGGTTCGATCCCACAACTTCACGATCAACTCGAAGAATCCACGGAAAAAGAAATTAAAATAAAAAGGGGCTACGGGGGTTCGATCCCACAACCCCTCGGCCAAGAAAGAGAAAATGTAAATAAAAGAAATTAAAAGAAAATGAAGGAATTGGGGCTTGATCTTGGGTCCCTAAGCCGTGTTGACCAAAATAAAATAAATGAAAAATGTCACTGTTTTTCAAGGGATTTGAAATTGGGTTCCCTTTCCCGAATTCCGTATTGATACATAAGTCATACGTGAATTAAATATTCAAGAATAATGCTGCCTACTTAGATCGAAATTAGGATCTTGGCATACATACAAGATGCAAAAGTCTTGTACCACATAGTCTAAGGAAGATATGAAATACTTAAACGAACTATGAACAAAGCCTAATGGCTTGAATGTGTAGACCCATAAGTATAGCATACATTTAAAAATAAGTGAACCTAAGATGTATGTAAGGAAATTATGTAAACTAGAAGGGTTAAGTAAGAGTGTAAAACACACTAAATGGCCAAGTGCATTGGAACATGATGAAATGAACTATAAAATGAACAATGAAATGATGAAATTAACAATGAAATTATGAAACCCTAGAAGGGTTAAGTAAGAGTGTGAAACACACTAAATGGCCAAGTGCATTGGCATATGATTAAATGTACATTCACTTATAAAGGGGTGAGTAATTATTAAGAACAAATGTGCTAATGTTAATGAATGTTGTGACAACATGATATGAGGCTAATATAAAAGATGAGAGCAATCTCAAATGAGCCTAAGTAAATGTTACCAAAATGTACTCACCTATGAGAGTGTAAATTTAATGAAGAGACCAGTCTCTACGAAAACTCTAATGAAAGTATTGAATTTAACACACATAATACTAATGATGAGATGAGAAATAATCTATTCAGCTATGATTTTCTCATACTAGAAGCCAACGTCCATGACGTATGAGTTTAATGTAATGGAACATTAAACTGAGCACTGATAGACTAGCTATGAGCTGTGATGCCTTCTTTCTAGAAGGGCAGAGGATCACGTAACTCTCTTGAGATAAGACTGTCCAGCATGCCGGGTATGCGTGTCCTTATTTCTCCTAGTTTTTTAACCTATACTACCAATATAGGGATATGGCGGGGTTCAATTCCTATGTAAGCTAGCATGTTATGGGTCACTTTGGCCGGTGATTCCACCTCTTTTCGGTGTGGGGGAGACACTGGATTTCATGATAATCACATGATCTATGTCGGTTAAAGTTAAAGTTCTCAATGAATAGATGAGGCCAGCCTCAAATGATGCACATAATGAAATGAATGATACCAAAAGTGTTAGTATAGGATAATCAAGAGGTAATCTACACTCATGTAATGACACTAGGTCATTCTTGATCATTGCATCGCAAACATGATAAAAGTCTTAAACTACACTATGAAAGTATGTATGAATTAATGAAACAGACTCTGTGTTTTCTAAAGAAGTCTCCCTAGTTGAGGTCCAATATGTTAAGCCCTCATTTTTGGAAAGTCTTGATGTCAAGTCCATGATCCTAAAGTCTCATGGAATATGAATGAATGCTATGAAATATGTTATGTGTTATATGGAATATGTTATGTGTTAAATGCATATGTTATATGTTATGTGTAAGATGTTAGGTGTTGTGTGCAATATGATACGTTTGATGATGCATGTTACTCTCATGGCATGACTTTCCTAATGCAATTTGGCAAGTCCACTGAGTTTACAAATCAAAATTTGGCAGGTCAACTAACTTTCTTAATCTAAATTTTGCAAGTCTACTGACTTGACTTTCCATAAATCATGTTGTTAGGAAAGAGCTATTCTTATGCATGCATGTCCTTGGTGTGCATGCATATACCCATACTTAGTACAAGTGTGTAATAATCTCATACAACTCAATATTTTTAGGTGCAGACGCAGGTGGAAGCTAGAGCTTACAGGTTGATGTTGCAGCTATTCGGACGTGGAGCTTTCATCCGGACTTGGTAGGCCCTCTTTCTTTTGTGGATGTCTACCGTTATTATTTAGTTTAGATGTAGACTTTGCTAGTGGAGAATGTTCCACTAGTGTTTCTTTCAATTCTCATTTCAAACTTTGTATTTGTGCTTTTTTGGCAAAAATACATTTAATAAAATTATCAATTGATTTTTTCATTTGATTATCTCTTTATTAGATGGTTGATTTGTGAACACCTATGATGTTAAGTAGTATGTACACATGTATGTTAAGAAACAAAAAGTTTCAAATTTTCTGCAAAAATTAACTTAGATGAAGTAAGAATGACGTATGTAGGCTTGTCTGCGACCTCTGAGAGGTCAATGACGCCGGTCTCGTCTAGTATCTAGATTCCAGTCGTGACAGAAAAACAAACTGGGCTCCATAATCTGCACTAGTTGCTTTCCTGCCTGGCTGCGTGGTACTTTTGCCTGTTTTATTATTTCTTTTACCCCGGGGCCACACTAATTTTCACTTCACCCATCTTGTGGACATCCTCTAGATTTGTTACCATTGCCCGCGGGTACCACCGCTTTAGATTTCTGCTTTGTGGAATCCAACACACATGGGTGAAGACAACCTCTCCATATATGCCCAGGTTCTCCTCAATTGTAGAATGTACAATCAAAATATTGTATGCCGACTATCGAAGGCGTGACTCCCTGGATATCCCTAATAAACTTAAATTTTGGGTGGAAGCGTTAGAGAGAAATATCGTAGAGAGAAGAGAGTAGTGGAAGATTGATGATTTATTTATGAAGGCAAATGCCTCTTATATACACATACATAATGACCTTTCATCTTTGCTAAAAGACGATTGGCCTTTACTATTTACACAGTTACTTGACCTTTACTATTTACACAGTAACTTGACTCTTACTATTTACGATTGGGACCTACTGACACTATTTACTTTACGACTTTTTTACAAGAAAACAAAATAAACTTTGGCCAAATGGCCGACATACTATTTTCTATTTTATTTAATAGCCTTTACATTTTTATATATGGCCGACAATGATTATGACTAATTTGTACACATATCTTTATGTCTTATCTTCTTCTCCTTAGTTTGTCTTATCTTCTTCTCCTTAGTTTACTCCAGTTGTACTCCCGGGACATAGTTATCTTCGCCATTGCATTTTGAACATAGATGGTCTGGATACTTTTGTCCGATCAGTTTGCAATATCTGGTCATCAAATCTTGAGAAATGAAATTTTTCCTGATAGCCCTTGTTGTAGGTATTTGTTCTGGTTTCAGTAGACTTAATATCCATTGTCGTACTTCTTCCATATCTGCTACTCTTATATCTTTACAATTGGAGTATATCATTGTTTGATCTCTGTTGTAATAACTCCAAATTGCATTTTCATTTAGGTAATTGTTTGATAACTCATTTAATATAGTAGCTATCCCAATAGTTCTTTTGTTTGCATAAAAATTTGGGATATCCACCTTTTGTATCTCTTCTTGTATATCTATTTTTTCTGGTATTATCATATCTCTTGTTAAACCTATCTTAATAACTTGTATTGTAGGTTTAATTTCTTCATATAGTATCTCTGCTGTTGCTGAGTAGAACTTTATATAAAATAAAGTTCCTTTAGTTATTCTTTTATATTGCAGAAATGCCTTATGTAGCTCAGGTATTTTAGCTACTTCGTCTCCAGTAATAGTATATACTGTGCTTATTAGTCCGTAATTGTAGCAAGTTGCTACTAGGTTTGGATTCGTTCCTGGTTGTGCAATTAGTTTATTGTATCCTTGTAGATGTTGGGTTATGTAGTCTTGTTCAGGGTTTCTCGTATTTTTGGCTTTAGGGTTTTTGTTTAGAAAAGTCTGTACTTTGTATATATTTTCTATATACATTCTGGTAATGTGGTTATATGTTTGTTTATCTGAATCTAGGCTGGCTTTGTAGGTATTTATTTGTGGTGGTATGAATATATCTTTCTGGGTACTTTGAGGTGTATACGGTTTTGAGAATAACTTATTCAAGTTTGTATTTGTGTATTTTATATTAGTCTCCTCCTTTTTTGTAGGTTGTCCTGTTGTAGATGTGCTGGCTGTAGCTGCATTTAAACAAATGTTATGGGTTTTTTGGAGTTTCCCATCGTCTCCTTGTAGCTCTGGAATTTTAGCGTCTTCCGATCGACGTAACTCTGTATGTTGGCGTAGCTCCGCATATTTATAGTCATGCTGCTGACTATTAGCTTTTAGATTTTGTAACTCTTTTCCCATACTATCCACCTTCGTAGAAAGTGTATTAATAGCTTTGAGTATTTCTTCTGTTGTATCTGGTTCAGTTTGTGTTCCTTTTTCTTGATAGGGAATCTGCAACGAGATTTTCATTAGTTTTTATAATTTCAATTGTAAATGTAAAATTTAATATATTCAATACTAATCTCCTTATTTCTTTTGTTGTAACTGAATCATCTAACTTTTTTGTTATCCACCATTTTACCTGTGTGTTATCTGTTCTTACAATAAATTTATTGTAAACTATATATGGTTCAAATGCTAATAAACATTTATATAATGCAAATAATTCCTTTCTGTTTATTTCCCATTTTGTTTGTGCCTCAGTATATGATCCTGAGCAATACCTGCAATGGTGTTCTATCTTTTCTTTGTCATATTTATATTTTAGTACTCCTCCATAACTGTGATCGCTTGAATCTGTTTCAATTATATATGTGAATGTTCTACTTTCATCAGGAAAATATAATTTTGGTAATTTTTTGCATAATTTTTTAATATTTTTTATGTGTTCTTTATCTTTGTTGTCAAAATGATATTCAATATCTTTTTTGAGTTTTTTGTATAATGGTTTTAAATGTTCTGCTAATTTTGGTATATATTCTCTTACTTGATTTACTAATCCTAAGAATGATTGTAATTTCTTTTTTGTATCTATATTTTCATCTATAGTAATTATTTTTTGTACTATGTGAGTTTGCATTTTTATTCCATTTTTATCTATTTGTATTCCTAGAAATTCTATCTGTGGTTTCATAATTTCTGCTTTACTTTTACTTAAACTTATACCTGAGTGTTTGATTATATGTATAAATTTTTCTAATAATCTTATATGTTCATCTTGTGTTTTAGAATATAATAATATATCATCTATATATATAACACAATTTTCTAGTTGATTAAAACAGTTATCCATAAAATGTTGATATCTACCTGGTGCATTTTTATATCCAAATGGTAATACATTCCATTCATAAAATCCTTGTGGTACTGTAAATGCTGTTAATTGTTTAGATTCTTCTTCTAGTCTTAGATGGTAAAATCCTGATTTACAGTCAAATTTACTAAAATAGTTATATCCTTGTATCTGTCTTATTTTAAGTATTTTATTTGGTATTGGGTAGTTGTATGTTTTAGTTTTGGCGTTTAGATTTCTGTAATCTATAACCATTCTACTTTTACCTCTTTTTTGTTCACTGTGTTTTATAACTATAAATGCTGGGCTTGTGTGCTTACTGTTACTTTCCTGTATATAATTCTTTTCCAGTAATTCATTTATATGTATTTTAAATTCTTGTAAATCATCGAAATTATATTTTAACGGTTTCTGTGTTATTATGCTATTTTCGTCTATTAGCTCAATTTTTACCTTTGTTTTATGTTTTTCCCATCCTTGTAATGGGTCTTCATTGTATAGTTGTTTTAGTTGTTCATTAATTATTTGAACTCTGTCTATTGTAAATATGATTATTTCCAATTGCGTTTCTTGTTCTTTATCTATATTTTTCATTTCTTGGTTTATTTTTTCACTACCTTTTATCCATTCCATAGCTTTTCGTTGTTTATTTTTTACCCTTTTTGCTCCTATTTTATTGCCACATGGTGTAGTAAGCCACCAGTGTGTTTTTGTTATTATATGTGGGTAAAATTTATCTAAAAATGGCATTCCTAGTAACATATCTTTTGTTGTGAACTCAAAATTATAGATTTCTTCTATTATTAGTATTTTATCCCATATTTGTATCTTTATATTTTTTGCTTTGTATTTTATCATACTTCCTTCATTATTAAATCCTGTTACTACCATAGGTGTTTTTAGTTTTTCCCATTTATCTTCTGGTAGACAATTATATTTACATATGTTTGCTTCTGCTCCCGTATCTATCATAGGTGTATAATATCTGTTGTAATATCCTTCTACAATAATTTTCGCAAGAATAAATATTTTCATTATTCATTTTGTTCTTTTTATGATTATTTTCTTATTTTGACAAGTTATTGTTAATTGTTCATTTTCTATTTTGTATGGCTTAACTTTTTCTAACCATTTTATTCCTAACGTGATATTATAATTTCCTTCGTATATTTTAAATTGTAATTTTAATGGAATTCCTCCTATAATTATTTCTTTTTCTGTTGTTTCTTCGTTTGTGTTTATTATTTCACTGGGTAATCCAGGGTATGTGTGTCCTGTTTTTATAATTTCTTCTTCTAATACTAGTTCTCTTGTTATATGATTTTCTTCTTGTCCTGTATTTATTAAGATTTTATATTTTCTTTGATCCATTATTCCTGTTATAAAATAGTGGTTAGGTGTTATTTCTTCTAATAATTCTTGAGGCATTTCATATTTTCTTTTAGATGTACTCATTCTTGATGAGGTAGCTCTTGTTAGTGTATTTGGTACGCTTGAAGTACTTAATCTTTCTTTTACTATTTCTAAATCTTCTTCCATGTCAATTTCTTTATAGCTGTAGTCATTATTGTCTATTACAGTAATTATTTTTTCGAAAGGATTTTCTATTTTTATTTTATCAATTTTATTTCTTGCTGTTATTTTATGTTTTGTGGTTAATATATATAGATTTTTACATCTTGCTGTAAATATTTTACTTCCTGGTGCTAACTTTATTCCTGATAATTTCCAATATAGTACTAATGATTTATCTATGTTTGTATCTGTTAATGCTACTGTGTAATTAGCACTTATTATGAATTTAAATTTTTGGTATATTAAATTTCCTCTAACTGCACTGATTACGCTTTTTTCTATAGGATGTATTATTCTGTCATCTGCTAGATATATTTCAATGGGTGTATCTATTCCTTCTCTGAAACAAGCTTTTATTAGTATTTCTGTTCCTCCTAAATGTACATATTTTATATCTGCTTTATTTTTTATATTTTGTATTTCTTTATTTATTATTCGTTTGTTTATTATAGGTATATATGCTTTTCCACTTGTATATTTACAATCTATGGCATGTTCTTTCTGACTAACTACATAATATTCTTCTTTTCGTCTTTTAAACAAATTTTTTAATAAGGATGTTTCAAGTATCTTTTCAACGCTTAAATCTAATTCTTTTCCTTTTATTTGTTCAAAAATTGTGTTATCAAATATGATTTTTTGATGTGATATTTCTTCATTTTCATAATTTTCTTCAGTTATTATTTTTATTTCACTTTCTGACATTATTCTTCATTTATTTCATCATTATCTGTATTAGTATTTTCTTCTTCATTTTCAGTTTCTATATCTGATACTTCGTATATACTATCATTTTCACTTAATTCATAGTCTATGTATTCTATTTGCATATATTTTTCTTCGTCTATAATTAATTCTGCAATTTGTTTTCTTTTTAGGTTTTTTGGTAATTTACAATTTTTAGCTATGTGTCCTATTTTTCCACAATTGTAACAAGTACATTGGGATATTTTCCTCTTTGGTCTATATGGTCTTTTTGTTTTATAATTTTTTATATAATATCTTCTTCTTGGTTGTTTATATTTATACTTAGTTTTATTTTTTGTGTAATTTTTATATCTTTTACTTTTCTGTTTTTTATATGTGCATCCAAATTGTGGTGCCATTTTATTTTTGCAACACGATAAGTTTTTATTTAATACTTTTTCCATTTTTAATTTTTCTTTTTGGCTTTCACATAATTGTGTAAACCATTGAGATAAGAATTTTATTCTAGATCCTAAAGTATCTGTAAGCCCTTCATTCTCCCAATCTTTAATTACTTTTGTACTAAATGGTTCTGGTAATTTTGTAAAATATTGGTGTCTTACTTCTTTTGCTTCATTAAGATTATATTTTGCTTTGTAGTAATATTCTTTAAATGCGCAAGTGTATTCTTCTATAAAACACATTTTACATATAGCTAATTTTGTCATAAGTTGCCTGTTTATTATTTTTTCTTTATTTTGTTCTTTTACATCTGTGGTCATACCTCCGAATTCACTTCTTATCGTCAATTCGTATTTATCTAATATTTCTATATTTGTTGCTAAAGAAGATCCATCTAATTTTGTATTATTTCTAAGTACTTCTAAACTTTCTGGGGGTAGATTTTCTATCCATAATTTAACTGTTCCTACAAATGTTCTTTCTATATATCTTGGTGTTTCTGTTGTACTTATTTTGTTATCTATCAGTTGTTTGGATATATTTCCCGTCCATAGTAACATTACTTTATTTATATCTGTTACACAATCTAGGTCTAAGAAATTATATTGTTCATTTGCTGGTTTTGGTATCCAATTTTTATTTAATCTACTGTTCCATATCGTATTAGCTCTATCTGACTGTTGATAACTTTCTGTATAATAAGTTGGTTGTGCCCTTCTAGGACTAGTTCTGGGACTATTTCTTGGACTATTTCTTGGACTATTTTCTGGTTTAACTCCTGATGTACTAGGTCTATTTGTATCTCCTGTATTTATTTCTAATTTCTTTAGTTTGTTTGTCTGTTCCAAGATTTCTGTATATGTTTCACTTATATCACTTATTTCCGATTTTTGGTCATTTTCATTTTCATCTATTTCATTTATTTCATTTAATTCAAGATCTTCATCTAATTTTTGTCGTACTTCGTTTATTTTATTTTTTAATTCTTTTTCTAGTTCTTTTTCTTTTTCTATTTGTTTTGCTTTTTGTTTTTCTTCATATAATAATCTTAATTTTGTTAGTTCTTTTTCTAGTTCTTCTATTCTTGTATTTTTTATTTCTTCTACGTATTGTACTTCTTGTTTTGCTTGTATTCTTATTTTTTCTATTTCTTTTGATCTGTCTATTTCTTCATTTTCTTTTGTTATTCTTACCATAGCTGTTAAACTGTCTTCCAATTTTGCTGTTTCTCTTTCTATCATTAAGTATAGATTATTTCCTATTTTTTTATATCTTCTTCCTAGATTTGAAAATATTATTTTTATTATCATTCCGTCTTGATTTTCATATGTTTTTTCGTCTACTGCAAATTCTTCTTTATTCATTATAATTTATGTATTATATTATGTTGTAACTCATATTCAAGACAATCTAATTCTAATTTTAACATAGATATATCTTTTCTTTGTACTAGTATCGATTTATTACATACATCTGCTAATATGTTTTCTTCTAACCTTCTTTTTCTATGTTGTAATTCTTGTTCTTTTTCAGTTATTTTTTCCGTTATTTTTTCTATTAATTGTTGTTTATAAATTTCTTTGTTCATACTGTTTTTTCAAATAGCGAACATATTTGTATTCTGTTTTCGAAATTTTATCTATTAAATGATCTTTTTCATTATTACTTGTTTTGACTAGTTGTGATAGTTCATATTCTATATATAAGGGTCTTAATTTTTTCCATGTCTTTCTTATTTTTTTACCTATATTGTTTGTTGTTATTTTAGTTTCTTTGCTTGGTATTATATTATCCTTCATAAAATGTCTTTCTGTAATATTCTCTTTTAAGTAGATCTAATCGTTGTATTTCATTAGCATTGTTTGTAATATATTCTAGATGTTCAACTTCTCTAGTTCTCAAATAATCGAATAGATTTTCTATTAGTAATTTCTCATGTAGATCTATATCTTCTATAGTTTTTACCCAATATTGTAAATATTCGTAATTTATCATTAGTCTGTATCTATATCATCATATAAATCATACATATCATAATAAAGTTCATCCTGTATACTTTGTATGGTTAACTGAGTCCAACCTTGAGTCGTTATCTCTATTATTTCATATGTTACCAATTTATCATAAATTTCTCTTTTTATGTCAGTATTAAGATTTTTTAATATATAAAGTAGTAATATCTTATATTCATCATTATCATCAATTAAGTAGGTACTCATTTTATTCATTTTTGCTAAAATTTTTATTCCTTCCAACCTCTTAATAAATTATACTTACTTATTATGTAATAATAATGGTTTAATAATCATCTCGTCTAGTCACTACTACAGCTTTCTTCTTTGATTAGTTACCCTAACAGCGCCTCAACTCTGTTTACTCCCCTAAACGGCCTTCTTTGCCTACCGGTTTCAACTTTAGGATGGCATAGTCTGGGTATACTTGTTCATAGAATATTTCTGTAGCAAACCTTCTAAAGATGCTTATTATAACATTATTAGAACATGATAAATAATTATAATTAACAAGAGATTTTCAGGAATAAATTTGTTTAGCTACTCATAAATTTAAGAGTGTATACCTGTTTTTGTAGATTTGTAGCTCCAGAATTTTCCATAGTTATTTTTTAACTAGCTAGCTCTGATACCAATTTTGGGTGGAAGCGTTAGAGAGAAATATCGTAGAGAGAAGAGAGTAGTGGAAGATTGATGATTTATTTATGAAGGCAAATGCCTCTTATATACACATACATAATGACCTTTCATCTTTGCTAAAAGACGATTGGCCTTTACTATTTACACAGTTACTTGACCTTTACTATTTACACAGTAACTTGACTCTTACTATTTACGATTGGGACCTACTGACGCCTAGTTTCAAGCGTTCAACTCCCTGATCCCTTGGAGTAAGATCCTTGAAAGTTACTCGAGTCTTGGCCCTTTTTTCCATTGCCTTCTCCTTTTCATCAAGCTTCTCTTTCACCACTTCCTTAACATAGATTGTTACATTATTAAAGCTTCTCTGTGCTGAGTTCATGTGAATAGATAGTACACACAACTTAAAATTTAGTCCCTTAATAAATAAATGGATCCTCACTTCCTTAGTAGTTTCCAATCATTTAGCATATCTACATAATGCATGGAACTTGGTCTTAAAAGCAACCACAAACATACAACCTTGTTCCATAGCCATAATATCATCTTTCTTAATATCTCTCAAAGTTCTAGGCACATATTTCTCCATAAACTGAGCATTAAACTCGGTCCAAGTGAATGGAGGAAGAAATGAAGATCTGCATTCCATAAATTTTATCCACTATTGCTTGGCCTCACCTTAAAGCTGAAAAGCCATGAACTCAACCCTATGCACATGGACAATTCCTAACTTATGAAGCTTCATATAGAAGTCAAAAATAAATTCATAAGCATCCTCACTCTCAGAACCAAGGAAAACCAAAGGCCTTATCTTCAAAAACTTAGTTATCATTTTATGTTCATTATCGATCATGACTGCATCGAACAAAGGATGGAAGAGAGCATCCCTATCTACGTTTCAACCCACCTTGTCAGTAGTAATAGCAATAGGGGGAATGGAGGGATCTTGAGTTTCTTGAGTAAAAGGAAGCACTCCAGGTCCAACTAATCCTTTAAACAATTACATGATATATTGACCTAAACTTGGTTCTATGGGGGAACACTGAGAGTCTTAGCATGCACCTCTTCCTCTTTCCAACCTTGTCAATATTTCCAACATTCTCAACATCAACATTCTTATATATATCTACATGATGTATGGGAGGGTCCTGATTTTGGGGAGCATTTTCCATTGATACCCCATCTCTGGCAGGTACCTCTCATTCACTACCGCTAACCCTACCTCAAATATGACCTCTCAATGTCGATTCATCCACTGGAGCATTGGCTGGTTATACGGGCCTGACCCAATTGTATATAGTTCTAACCACATATGGACAGAAGTGTAAAAGAGTTTACATATAAATTTGAATCAAAGGATAAAATTTGAATAAAGTTACATCACTAAAGGAGATAAGAAAAATTAGAGAGATTTTCTATAATCAAATAGCCTCTCTATGAAAGTAAAGGTGTCCTTGTATCATTCCATGAGACTCTACTAGAGTCAATATGTTACATAAGGATCAATGAAACCTAGGATCTGCCACCAACTTTGTCACGACCTAGACCATAGTGATTGGAACCCATACTAATCCTCCGGTGGGAATGTAACAACACTCAATATGAACTAGGATAACGTAGAGCATCACAAGGTTTTAATGATTTAATTACTTGTTAATATAGTGGAGAATAGATTCATAAGTTAGTTTAAGGTGTTTTGAAGTTGAAGGTCAAAGGACGACCAAGATGTCCGGAAACTTTTCTTGAGTGTGTGCTAGTGTTTCTTAGTATGTTGTGCATGTTATTTTGCGTTGGTTGGAGTATAAAATCAGTGGGGATGACCCTAACACCACTAGGGATGTTTGTAACGATCGGGGATAAGCCCTTAGACGTCACTGGCATTTTCGTCCTCGAAGAGGACTTAGACAAGCCTTTAGCAATCGTCATAGCATATACCATAGAATAAAATGCGGAAAAAATTTAAAACTATTATTTTGGAAGTTCATCTTTTCTTCATATATGAAAGTAGAATCTAAACTTGTCATTTCACACCATCTAAACATAGGAATAAGGAAAAGTGGTACATAGCCTATATATGAATGAGAACATCTCGAAGTAGACATTACTATATTGTCTTTAAAACATAAAAAATAAATAAAAAACCTAATATACAGACTTCATCCTCGGACTTGAGGCTCACCAACTTCGAGAAGCAAGTTCCAAATCTCCTTGAAAAGGGACCTTGATTGCTCAATTGACCGAACCTACATTGTTTGGGGAAAAGGGAAGTAAATATGGGTTAGTAAATCACACAAACTAAGGCTCCTATGCATAAAAATGATCAATGCATAAAGATAAAGACATTGTAGTCAAAATATGCTTCTTCCAAAGTAAATACACTATAGACATAAAGTAATTATAACACAACCCAACATGATATCAGCCCAACATGTAGAAAACCAAAGCAATACTTGTGCAATACAAAAAATAGAACCCCATAATCCTTGTCAAAGCTAAGTCACATTAAGCAACCTACTTAATACATGCATTCATAATCTTATATTTCATCATAACTTGGTATATTCATAAAGATCATATATACATATACATATATATATATATATATATATATATATATATATATATATATATATATACATGAGCCATAATTAACATAATAATAAACTAAACCCTCCCTTAGGATCCCACAAGTGCAATGTGTAAGAGAAGTCTCACATCCTCCATCACATTATGTAGAAAAACCCTCAAAAAAATCCCTAATAAGACTTCATACATTAACTTGTTCATTTAATTTTACATTACATAAAAAGGTTGCAATACCCATTTTTAGACAATGTGAGCTACATGGAATACAGTGTTCTACTCTCACAATGTAAAAAAAGGTTAACACTTGCCTAAGGTGTAACCGTTCATACATAATTTTGTAGGTGGATCTACTAATCTACTGTCCTATGTGGGCACATAGTTAAGGGTGAAGGGTATTGTTACTAGAAACCCTAACTTTCTAAACGCTGGTGTTTCCATGTCATGAGACAACACAACATTTGGAATCGGTACTTGCTAAACTAAGTACACCCATGAGGGGAGCCGGACTTACTAAACGTGAAACCCCCATCTCATTTACATTCCCTTTTGGTTCTAATCATCTATTCCATTTACTAATAATCTTTATTCATTAACTAGGTTCACGTTAGCCTTTACTAGACCGTTATGTAAACATCTCATCATAACAACTCATAGGTGATCATAGGTGAGAACAATCCTTTAACATTAGACAAACTAGAAAGTGACTAAACCTTTCACTTAAACAATTCAGTATAATTATGAGAACTACCTTTCAATAAAATAACCAATCTACCTAAGCATACATTAATACTTCATTGCAACATTAAGGGTATAAGGTTAAGGATGAGGAAACCTTGGCATCAAAATGTTAAACCCTAAAAATGACCTAAGGTATATAGAGCCTCACATGTGACTAAAAAGGTTAATAATATGTTATTAAAGTGTTTTGTAGCTTCTATAACTGATTTGAAGTCATTTGGAGGCCAAATGTTTAAGACGTTCAAAAGTTGGTCTTTAGATGTGCTAGCGAGATCTTGGATGTTTGACTTGTTTTATGTGTTATTTGGATTTGAATGTTAGTGAAGTTTACCCTAGTACCCTAATAGAAATGTTAAGGGTCAAAACGTCTGTGCACGACTCCCCGGGGACTAAAGGAAGGGCCCCCTAGGAGTACCCAAACCTTGGAAAAGAGGCTTCCCAAGGCAGCCAGCAGGCAAAGATTTGGACTTTCCCAATGTGACGCGCTCTTAGTACACACCTACCTGTCCCAAAAATCATTTGTGGTAGAATTGAAAAGATTCCCCATGACATGCAGCCCACTCCCATATCTGGTTGTGTCATTTTTAAGTCAATTTTGAAATGTGTAAAAGTCCCAATTCGTGTGGGGGTGTTTTGGTAAATTAGGGGACGTTTTATTGACTGATTTTAGGAACTTTTTAAACCCTTTCCCAAGACAAAACACCAACACTCATTAAGATATCAAATTCCCAAAGTTCTCTTCTCTTCATAAAACCCCAAAATCTCCATTGAAGACCAACCTCAAGAACAAGCAATGGAGTTGGATTTTGGGAGCTTTCTTCTAATATTTTCATGGGTTTTTAATTTATAAGGTATAGTTATCCTTCATTACTAGATAATGGTTCATCTATGGAGTCCTTTCAAAGGTTTTCAAAACATAATTCTAACAAAAAAATTATATCTTCCACTCTAGCGATTGGTTCATTCTCAAATTGATTTAAATACCTTTCTATTGATGAATATATGTTTATTTACTGATATTATGATAAATTTCTATTAAATTTTCTGATGAACCCATGAACATCCTAACTTCTTAAATTAGCCTATAATGTGGGTCTTGTGATCTTGACTTGATTTTGATAGAATTGTTATTAAATTGTATTAAATTGCTTATTTCTATTACTTTCTATATCAATTGAATATGAATTATGGAGGAATGATCAAATATGATCATTATCTTTGAGATTTGGTAAGTTGACCTACTTCTTCTAATTAGCCTAGAATGTACATGGAATTGTCTTGGTTGGTATGGTCCATTTATGGTGGGGGTATTTATATTCTTGTACATATTTATGTGTTATGATCATGGCCTTGAAGGAATTAGATGCAATATCAATGGATATGATGATTTCTATGTTAGGAAGGTGACGTATTTAGCCTTGGTTCTAATATCATGTTCTAAGTTAATTAATGTTATGTGAAGTATATAAGTAGCCTCAAAACTATTTGCATGAGCTAGGTGTGGATATGATGCTATATGTATATGTGTGATGATCATGTTAGGGTTACGTGTGGTTTATATGAATAATGGTGATAAATATCCTTGTACCTTGGCCCCTACCTATATGAACCCTATATGAGTGAGTGGTTAAAGTATGCTAGGAATCTTCTACTCTAATGCGTGAATATGTCGTTGACCTATGATGTAATCTGAGTGTGTAGTCTATAGTTCTTAATACTCTATTTGTGTGTTTGACTTGATACTTGAAGAATGTTGTACATGTGTTGTGATATTTAGAGGGTGGCTTACTCAATATTAGGTGTTAAACCATTATTTTATCATGTTGACCAATGTACACACACACACTTCATGCATATCTATGAGTAGAATAGATTTATGCTAACTAAGGAAAGAATAGTTCTCCTATGCATCCTTACTTATTTCTATGCATGTAACGTATATAATTAATGAAGTTATGAACATGTGTGCCTAACGTTTTTATGTGAAGATAAACCTCACATATATGTACACACACATGCATATATGAACATGATAAGATTATGTGAAAGGACATTCTCACATAAGGTAGGTTCTATGGTAAATGTAGAATTCTCACCCTAGATACCTTTGAGCTACATGATATATAAGGGAGTAAGTCCCTAAGGCCTATTCTTTATCAAATAATGTTATCTTATGTCTTAATGATATTTTAAAAGGGAATTATATCATAGCACTGAGTGAACATGAAAAATGAGAGTGGGAACTTCATGGTAGTGAGTCTGGCTTCTCATAAGAAAATCTTTACGTTAGTAAGTCACGGTTCCCAACCTAGATATTGTCTCATGAGATGGAAACCTTCACGATTAGTAGTCAAGGTTTCTAGAAGCTATATCGATGTTCCATAACTATTTGCCTCTATAGGTTATAGCTTGTGGTTTCCACCTAGAATAGCTATGTATGAATAGTTGCACCTTCGGCAAGTGTTAACCCTCTCTTTTTGGTGAGAGAGCAGAACACCGGATTCTATGTAGCTCACATGGTCTATGTCGTTTATTGATATGTCTCCCGAAGGTTAATAATTAACTAAGATAATAATATGAACTCAAATCTAAATTCCGTGAGAAGTATACTTGGTAAAGGATGACTAAGGACTCTACCTATACATTGCACTAGATAACTTCAAGAAAGGATAGGATTGGAGACCCTTATGAAGTAGACTTATTTAATGTATGACTTCTATGAATGCATGTTAAGTGACCTTGTTATGTCATGTTAGGAATTATGACTGTGCATGTAAATTACACTTATGGCTTCTAAATTGGTTTACATAGTATATGTGGGGGTATGGGACTCCATGTGTACATTGAACAAGTAAGCTTGTGAAGGGGTTATGAGGGTAGTTTACGTATGATATGAACTAAGTGATTTATGAATAAGGTTGTAGTAAAGTAAAGAGTCCTTGTATGATAATATGAATTATGTGGCCTTATGTCTAGTTGTAAGTGAATATGTTATGACTTGTTGAATAGGCTGTGACTTGTTAAATATGTTATGCCTAGTCTAGGGTGACTTCTTAGGTACACTTGGTGGAAGTAGTATTATGGGATGCTACCTATACATTGCACTAGTGTGACTTAGAAGTTGTCTTAGGTGATTGTTCTTATGTGAAGTTGATATCTATAAGATGTTTATGACATATAAACAGATGTGCTTGTGTTATGAATCATATTATGAAGGACTATTGTAAGGATACCTCAAAGTGATACATTGTACTAAGTACACTTGAGGGTTACTAAGGAAAGAAGTAAGATATGAAGAGACACTACATCATTTTAGGCCTACGGCAACACTAAATCTTGACAACGCTGGTAAAGTGTTGCCTAAAATATTTTTGGCTACACTTTTAAAGTGTAGCCATAGTTTTTAAATTTTGGCAACAATAATATTGGCAACACTTCTAAAGCGTACTCTTTAATACTATAGACTACACTTTATAAGCGTTATTATAATAAATGGCAATAATTATTTGTATGTATATGGCAACACTTTTAAAGTGTCCTATTTTTTATTGTTGTGATAACAACACATTACAAGTGTGGCCTTAAAATTTTCAATAAAATTTCCAATATTTTCAACTGTCACACACATTTTAACAGGCCAAAAAAAATAATTAATATAATTTATATTTTCTCTTTCTCCAGCTTTACTCTTTCTCCAAAAAGATTATTAATTTACTCTTTTTCTAGATTTCTCTAGCGTTACTCTTTCTCCAAACATTATCGACGAACTTTAGATGAAGAACTAAAGGTAAAGAATTGATATCGACGAACTGAGCTAGAGATTTCTTTGATACTGAAGATCGATGAACTGAGTTGAAACTGAAGAGCTGAGTTGAAGGGAAGAACTGAAGAAAGGCAAACTGAGCTGAAGATGAAGATTTGAAGCTAAAGAAATGATGTGTTAAAGCTGAAGAACTGAAATGTTGAGCTGAAGATTCCTCCAATATAGATTTTTTGAAGCGCAAGTACTGATTTCAACAAGTGTAAGATTCAGCACTCGATATTCCTTTTTATCCTTCTTAGTATAGAACTAAAAATAGTCTTCTTGTCCATTGATTGGATTTTTGTTTTGTGTATAGAAGGAATAGATTAATTTGGGGTTTTTATAGCTTAAATTCCAAAGTAGAAGAAGAAAGTTCCAAAACTCTGAACAACCAAGTGAGCCCTATGCATAATCAGCAGACGAGAAAGAGGGAATTACCACTCTTAAGACTTTGAGTTTGTTAGTATCGTAAGCTCCTTGCTCTTCACAGGATTTCCTGGTTCTATTTTACTTCTGTATTTTTTTTTGTTTAGTTGATTGAGGCGAGATTGTTATGTTAAACCTAATTACGTTGGAGTAGCAACTATTTTTCTAAATGTCATAATTATATGTATGATTAACGAAAAGACAGAGGCATGCGTGTGGTTTTTGGTAAGTAGGAAGAAATGAATGTTGATGCAAATACGAGAACTACCTTCAATTATTGATTGATCATACTTCTCTATATCTTTTTTGTTCCCATGTATATAGTATGAAGAAATCATTTGATCTTGTTTTCCTGTTAATTTATTAATGTAACTACGCTAAAATGACTACGCTAAGTAATGCTTAATGTATCTAGAATGCCTACGATTAGACTAGGTTCACAAGGATTTATGGCATAGAACAAGACCTTTGAACCCTTGCAACAGCCAAGCAAACTAACTTTGTGAATTAGTTGAGCGAGGAAATGTTGGGTCCAGCAATGAAGGGCACAATAATATAAAGATTTACCCGGATGAGTCTTAACCGGAATTAAAAAGGGGTAATCTTAGGTGTGGAGGGCCTAGGGGTAAAATGGTCTTTTCCAGGCTAAGGGTAGTATTGTAATTACCCTAAATATTTAAATAATTAATTAATATGGTGGAGGGGTAATTTGGGAAGAAAGGGTTGAAATTGACCGTTTGAGTAAAATCTTGCTCCACCAAGGTTGGAACCTAGGTTGGGCAATGATTTA
The DNA here is from genome assembly GCF_001406875.1 of Solanum pennellii. Lineage (NCBI taxonomy): Eukaryota > Viridiplantae > Streptophyta > Magnoliopsida > Solanales > Solanaceae > Solanum > Solanum pennellii. The sequence goes on along the minus strand of NC_028642.1, from coordinate 14,741,227 downwards.
ATTTGAGTTATTTTATTTGGAAACTCAATTTAATTAATTAATATTTATCTACTGATAATTAAAGGGAAAAAACAGATTTTGAATAATGAATAATAATAATAATAATAATAAATAAATAAATAATGAGGAGTCCTAATTTGACTAAGTCTCCACCTAACTCTCCTAATCCTAATCCACTCATTCTCACGTTTTTCTCTACTCCTCTCTCACTTTAACACTTACGCATTATGTAAAACAAAAGAACAAAACAAAAATTATAAAGTTCATCAAGAACTTCAAAGCTAAAAACTCAAAAGAAAAGTTAGTCTAAAAACGTAAAGCTAAACAATTCTGCTTGAAGTTTCGGTGGTGAGTCTTGGTTTCGTGAGAAATTGGCAGAATTTACACAATTGTGGAACAACATCAAGGTATGGGTTTATCCCCTGGATTCCTTTCTCAAAGAGAATCTCCTTTCAACGAATTTTGAAACTAGAGTTGTTCCCATTATTGTCGAACTCCTTGTCCCAAATATCCTTCTTATTTCAATCTAAAATAGGTTAGAGATCATGTTGTTGGTATGTTTGCTAGTATTTTAAGTATGAAGTGTGATTTTCGTGATAATGTGTTCATGACTATGTGTTTGGAATCGTAAGTATGTTAATTTATGCCAACCGAAAGTATGTGAAAAGTGATGTTTGTGCAAATGTTTGTGTAAATCATGATGTGCAAAAGTGGAGTAATGTTTCTGGATATAATGAAAACTCTTGGCTGAATATAACCATGAAAAAAATATACTTAATGATGCACCAAATGATTCATGAAATGTCCTAAGATCTAATAAACAAATGATGATAACAAGTATTTGAAAATAGTGAAAAACTTTCCAGCATTTGGTAGGTTGGGTTCGGCTAATCAAAGAGGAATAAAATGCAAAAAAAATGAATGTAAAATAAGTGAAATCACTAATGATTGAACCCAAGACATCATTCAATGAAAGCTACAAAAAAATCACAAAAGATTAAGCCAAAAATGGATTGGAGGAGACTAAATTTCCAGCTTGCTGGAAATTGTAGCCTCGTACAACTTTTAAAAAAATGAACTTCGTTTAAGATTTATAAAAAAAATGTGAGGTAATTGGGGATTGAACCCATGACCTCACCAAATGAAAATTTCATAAAAAATTCGTGAGGAAAATGCAAGGAAAAATAGATGTGGTGAGTGGGGATTGAACCCACAACCTCTTGAATAGATGAGAGAGTTAGGAGAAAAATAGAGGAGAAAATAAATGTGGAGAGTGGGGATTGAACCCACAACCTCTTGGATAGGTGAGAAAGTTAAGAGAAATTTAAAAAAAAATAATGAGCGTGTGGGAAATTGAACCCACAACATCCTTGACTTAAACGAAAAAGGAGAGGAGAAACAGAGAGGAAATATTATGGGGTTGATGGGCATCGATCTAGGGTCCCAGAAATCTAAAAAATGCAATTATCAAGTATAACATAAGATTAAGTGTTGTTCAACAGATTCGAAATTGGGTTCCCTTGCCCAATTCCGTATTGACACATAAGTCATACGTAAACTAATATTTAATGAATGCTGCCTCTAAAGATCAAAATCAATATCTCGTGATATCTACAAGATATATAAGTCTTGTACAAAATAATATTGGGTAAACATTAATAACTTAGACAAATTATGAATGAAGCCTCATGGCTTATATGTGTGGACTCATAAGTCTATCATATGTTTAAAAGTAAGTGAGCCTAAGATGTATGTGATAAAATGATGTACCCTAGAAAGGGTTAAGTAATAGTGTGAAACACACTAAATGGCCAAGTGCTTTGGCATATGATGAAATGAACAATCACGTGAAGGGGTGAGTAAATATGGAAAACAAATGTGTTAAAGTTAATGAATTAGGTGACATGATAAGAGGATAATGTGAAAGATGAGAGCAATCTCAAATGAGCCTAAGTAACTGTTACCAAAATTTACTCACCTATGAGAGCGTAAAGCTAATAAAGAAACCAGTCTCTATGAACACTCTAATGAAAGTATTGAAGTTAATGCATACTTTATACGAATGATGAGATGAGGAATCATCTAATGAGTTATGATATCCTTATACTAGAAGCCAACTTCCATGATGTATGAGTTGAATGTGATGGAACTTTATACTGAATACTGATAGTCTAGCTATGAGTGATGATTCCTTCCTTCGGAAAGGGCGGAGGTTCACGTAACTCTCATGAGATGAGACTATCAGGCATGCCGCGTATGGGTCTCCTTATATCTCTTAGTCTTTGAACCTATACTGCCAATGTAGGGATCTAGCAGGGTTCAATTCCCTATATACGCTTGCATGTTTTGGTTCACTTTGCCACTGATTCCACCTATTTTCGGTGTGGGGATTACACATTGGATTTCATGATGATCAGATGATCTATGTCGGCTAAGGTTAAAGTTCCCAAAGAAATAATGAGGCCATCCTCAACGAATGCACATAATGTAATGAACGATACAAAAGGTGTTAGGATAGGACAATCAAGAGGTGGGCTAGACATAAGTAATAACACTAGGTTATTCTTGGTCATTGCCCAGCGTACCCGATGAGAGTATTAAAATACATCCTAGATATGACTGGTTGCTGCAATAATATATGAAAGAATGAAAATGAAGTACATATGAATGAATGAAGCAGACTCTGTGTTTGTTAAAGAGGGATCCCTAGTTGAGGTCCCGTATATTGAGCCCTCATTTTGGGAAGTCCTATGTGAAGTCTATGATTCCAAGGTAACATTGCATATGAAAGAATGATATGAACTATGTAATATGATATGTGTAATATGTTATGTGTTTTTTGTAAAAAGATAAGTATGATGATGCATGTTACTCCCATGGCATGACTTTCCTAATCTGAAATTGGCAATTCCACTGACTTGACTTTCAATAATTCATATCGGTAGGAAAGCTCTCTTCTTAATCATGCATGTACTTGGTGTGAGATTTCCTATGCCCATACTTAGTACAAGTGTGTACTAATTTCATACATCTCTACATTTTTAGGTGCAGGCACGTGTGGATTAGAGCTAACAGATCGACGCTGAAGCTATTCACACGTGGAGCATTCATCCGGATTTGGTAGGCCCTCATTCTTTTGAGGACAATTTGCCATTATATTCTATCTTATATATAGGTTTAAGTTAGTGGAATATGTTCCACTAGCGTTTCTTTCTCATCCTATTTCAGATATTGTGTTGGTGCCATTTTGGCAAGTATACACTTAAGGTAGTATATTACTGTTTCTTTCATTTGGTGATCTTAATATTAGATGGTTGATTGTGAACATTTATGAGTATAAGTAGAATGTCTTGTATGAATGTTAAGTAACAAAAAGTTCAAATTTTCTACTAAAATTAAGCTACATGAAGTAACTATGACGTATGTAATCTTGTCTACGACCTCTGAGAGGTCACCAACGCCGTTCTCTTCTAGGGTCTAGACTCTGGTCATGGCAAAGTTTGTATCAGAGAACTAGGTTAAATTTCGAGGATAATAAAGTTCAGATAAAATACATCGAGTAGTTCCTAAGTCATGATAGTGAAGTGCACCACTATCCTGATTTAAAGACTGTATGATGTGTAGGAAAATTGTCTTCTTCTAATCTTATGCCTTCTCTAATGTCAGATTCCTTGGTGTTATGAGCGTATCTAACATAAATTCTATTTTTTTAGGAAATGAACACAAGGAGAAACGGTGTTCCTGAAAGAGCAGAAGCAATTGTTGGAGGCAACCAAGTTCCTCCCCAGGCCCCATCTACATAAATGGTGATGCCTTTTAACCTAGATGAGTGGACAAATGGAAAAGTGAGGGAAACCTTGGTACAGATAGCCCATGCCATCACCTTACAAGCTGAGGCTATGCAAGATGAGGAAGAGCAACAAGGTGTTCCCTAGAAGAACCCACCTGCCAGCACCATGGCTAGTAGGTTAAGCGACTTCACGAGGATGAATCCTCCCGTTTACACTGGATCTAAGATTGATGAGAATCTCGAGAAGGAGTGTAGGGTAGCTATGTTGCATGCCATCATGGGCCTTTCCAGGCCTATGGTCCATGTCCAACAAGTGGAGGAAAGAAGGAAGAGGAAGCATACTAGGGCAGGGAAAAGGTAAAGGAAAGCTTAGAAGAATTTTTAAAGGAAGAGTAGTACTGAAATCATGGATAAGCACAGGTTTAAGAAGGGAATCTCCCACCAAGGGGATTCAAGTTCATCCAAGGATCTCTATGATAGGGTTTCTGAGCCCATAGCTAAGAGAAACAGTGAAGTAGATAGACCTCAGGAGAGGCCACCTTATAAGAAGTGTGGCAAACTTCATGGAAGAGGGTGTATGAGGGGCTCTAACGCTTTTTATAGCTTAAGAAGACCGGGTCACATGATGAAGGATTTTTCGTATATGAGAGGTCGAGAAAAAGGTAAGGAGAAAGTTCAGCCGAATGGTCCAAGTGAACAGGCTCCTAGGAGGCAACAATTCTTCGCACTTAAGTCTTGGGGTGTAGGGGAAGACACCTCTGGTGATGTCTCGGGTGCGTCGCCTAAATTAGTTATTCATGTGTATAGTTTTATGCACTAGTATGAAGTTAATATGTTTGATTCATATGTTGTATGCTTTGATGAGACTAGTTTAGGATGGAGTTCCTTAGTGTATCAATGTGAAGCTGCTAATAGGTTTTAAGGATGCACCAAACTACTAATATGTGAATCAGATATTTACCAACAAAAAGCATTGAATATATTATGTATGGATTTTTTCCATAAGTATTATGCTACCATATACTATCAAACAAGGGTAGTGAGGTTTCATTTCCAATTGAGATAGGTATAAATGGGTAGGGCGTGCATCAATCAAACAAAGACATATAATTCCAAATCTTAAGGCCAACAAGATGTTATCTAAGTGGTTAGATATACTCTTCCTAAGGCTGGTTTTGTTTAAGAAACTCTATGTTTTAGTGCAATAGTCGACTTGGTGTTGTAAGTCAAAAATCATATATGTAATAATTGTACTATGTGAGTTAAAAAGAATGTATGTTTGCATGTCATGTTCCTATTTTTGTATAGAGTGTACATGATTTTTGTGTTGCATGAATCATGAGGTGCATCAAGTTAAGTGTGATTGAGAAGTAAGTTCCTTAATCTCAAATATGAAGCTTCAGATAAGCTTGATTAATATACATTATCTAGCGTAAATGTGAAAAATAAATTCACAAAGAGCAAAGTCTAAAGTATGTTAAAATATTTTCAAAAATCACCCTCTTTATTTTAAAATGATGTGTAGTGTCATTCGGAGAATAATGTTCCTAAGGGGAGGATAATGTAACAAACCTAAAATGACTACGCTACGTAATGGTTAATCTATCTACAATGCCTACAATTAGACTGGGTTCACAAGGATTTATGGCGTAGAACAAGACCTCTGAACCCTTGCAACATCCAAGCCAACTAACTTTGTGAGTTAGTTGAGCGAGGAAAGGTTGGGTCCATCAATGTAGGGCACCCGAATATGAAGATTTACCCGGATGAGTCTTAATCGGACTTAAAAAGGGGTAATATTAATTTTGGAGGCTCTAGGGGTAAAATGGTCTTTTCCCGGCTAATGGTAGTAGTGTAATTACCCCAAATAATTAATTAATTAATTAATTAGTTTGGTGGAGGGTCATTTTTGGTAGAAAGGGCCGAAATTGGCCCTTTCAGTGCAATGTTGTTCCATCCGGGTTCGAACCTAGGTGGGAGCAATGATTTAATTTGATTTATTTTATCTGGTGAATTAATTTAATTTAGTTAATATTTAATTACTGATTTAATTAAATGAGAAATCAAATTTTGAATAATAACAAAAGTAAATAATAATAATAATAATAATAACAATAAATAATGAGGAATCCTAGTTTGACTAAGTCTCCACCTAACTCTCCTAATCCTAATCCACTCATTCTCACGTTTTTCTCTACTCCACTCCCACTTTCACGCCTATGCATTCTGTAAAACAAAAGAACAGATCAAAAATAATCAAGTTCATCAAGAACTGGAACGCTAAAAACTCAAAAGAAAAGTTAGTCTAAAAACGTAAAGCAAAAAAAAGTTCTTGACGGGATTGTGCTTGAATTTTCGGTGGTGAGGTTTGGTTTCGTGGGAAATTGGCAGCATTTCAACAAGCGTGGAACGACATTAACTTATGGGTTTCTCTCCTGGACTCCTTTATCCAAGAGAATTTCTTTTCCACAAATTCAACAAATATTGAAAGTAGGGTTGTTCCCGTTCTTGTCGAACTCCTTGTCCCTAGTATCCTTCTGATTTCAATCTAAGATAGGTTAGAGATCCTGTTGTTGGTATCTTTTCTGGTAGTTAAATTACGAAGTGTGATTTTGATGATAATGTGTTAATGACTATGAGTTTGGAATTGTAAGCATGTTAATTTATGTCAACCGAAAGCATGTGAAAAGTGATATTTGTGCAAATGTTTGTGTAACTCATGATGTTCAAAAGTGGTGTAATGTTGCTGGATTTAATGGAAACTCTTGGATGAATATAACCATGAAAAAAAATATACTTTAAGATGAACAAAATGTTTCATGAAACATCCTACGATCTAATGAACAAATGATTATAACGGGGAGCTAAAAATAGTGAACAAATTTCCAGTATTTGATAGGTTTGGTTTGGCCAATCAAAGTGGTATAAAATGCAATGAAAAATGAATGTAAATAAGTGAAATCACTAAGGATTGAACCCAATACATCATTACATGAAAGCTACAAAAAAATCAACAAAAGATTAAGACAAAAATGGATTGGAAGAGACTAAATTTCCAGCTTGCTGTAGTCTCGGCAAAAATTTTAAAAAATGAACTTCGTTTAGAATTTTTATTAAAATGTAAGGTCATTAGGGGTTGAACTCATGTCCTCACAAAATGAAAATTTCATAAAATTTTTGTGAGAGAAATGCAAGGAAAAATAGATTTGGTGAGTGGATTGAACCCACAACCTCTTGAATGGATGAGAGAGTTAGGAGAAAGATGAAGGAGAAAATATATGTGGAGAGTGGGGATTGAACCCATAACCTCTTTGATAGGTGACAAAGTTAAGAGATAAATTAAAAGAAAAAAATAAGCTTGTGGGGGGATTGAACCCACAACCTCCTTGACTTAAACGAAAGAGGAGAGGAGAAACAGAAAGAAAACATTACGGGGATCGAGCTAGGGTCCCCCAAATCTGAAAAATTCAATTATCAAGTTTAAAATAAGATTCAATGTCGTTCAAAGGATTCGAAATCGGAATCCCTTGCCTAATTTCGTATTGACACATAAGTCATACGAAAATGAATATTTAATGAATGCTAACTCAAAAGATCAAAATCAATATCATGGAATATCTAAAAGGTTGATAAGTCTTGTACCACATAATCTTGGGTAAATATGAATCACTTAGACAAACTATGAATGAAGCCTCATGGGTTGTATGTGTGGACTCATAAGTCTAGCATACATTCAAAAGTAAGTGAGCCTAAGATGAATATGATAAAATGATGTAACCCTAGAAAGGTTAAGTAAGAGTGTGAAATACACTAAATGGGCAAGTGCATTGGCATATGATGAAATGAAAATTCACGTGAAGGGGTGAGTAATTATGAAGAGGAAATATGTTAAAGTTAATGAATGAGGTGACAATATGATAAGAGGCTAATGTGAAAGATCAGAGCAATCTTAAATGAGCCTAAGTAAATGTTAGCAGAAAGTACTCACCTACGACAGTGTAAAGGTAACGAAGAAACCAGTATCTATGAACACTCTAATGAAAGTATTGAAGTTAATGCATATTTAATACTAATGATTATATGAGAAATCATATAATCAGCTATGATGTCCTCATGCTAGAAGCCAGCTTCCATGATGTATGAGTTCAATGTGATGGAACTTTATACTGAGCACCGATAGGCTATCTATGAGCGGTGGAAGGAAGGGCAGAGGTTCACATAACTCTCATGGAATGATAATTTCTTGCATTTAGGGTATGGGTCTCCTTATATCTCCTAGTCTCTGAACCTATACTGCCAATATAAGGATCTAGCAGGCTTCAATTCCCTATATACCCTAGCATGATTTGGTTCACTTTGGCCGGTGATTCCACCTCTTTCGGTGTTGGGATTACACACTGGATTTCATGATGCTCAGATGATCTATGTCGGTTAAGGTTAAAGTTCCCAAAGAAAGAATGAGGTCAGCCTCAACGAATGCACATAAATAAATGAATGATACCAAAGGTTTTAGGATAGGATAATCAAGAGGTGAGATATACTTAAGTAATAACACTAGGTTATTCTTGGTCATTGAACAGTGAACCCGATGAGAGTCTTAAACGATATCTTAGGTATGGCTTGTGGCTGCACTAGTATATGGAAGAATGAAATTGAAGTACGTACGAATGAATGAAGCATATGAATGAAATTGAAGTACGTACGAATGAATGAAGCATACTCTTTGTTTGTTAAAGAAGGCTCCTAGTTGAGGTCCCATATGTCGAGCCATCATTTTGGGAAGTCCTAATGTCAAGTCCATATTTCCAAGGTCTCATGGCATATGAAATAATGATATGAACTATGTGACAGTATATGTGTAATATGTTATGTGTTGTTTGCAAATGATATGTATGATGATGCATGTTTCTTTCATGGCATGGCTTTCCAAATCCAAAATTGGAAACTCCTCTAACTTGACTTTCCAGAATCCATATTGATAGGAAAGAGCTTTTATTAATCATGCATGTCCTTGGTGTGTGCTTGCATATATTAATACATAGTACAAGTGTGTATTAATCCCATACAACTCTACATTTTTAGGTGCAGGCGTACGTGGACGTTAGAGCTAACAGGTCAAAACTGAAGCTATCTAGACTTGGAGCATTCATCCAGATATGGTATGCCCTCATGCTTTGGAGGACGCCTGCGCATTATATTCTAGCATAGATATAGGCTTGAGTTAGTGGAGTATGTTCCACTTGCGTTTCTTTCTCATCTTATTTCAGACATTGTATTGGTGCTATTTTGGCAAGTATACACTTACTCGAGTATGCAACTATTTCTTTCATTTGATGATCTTAATATTAGATGGTTGATTGTGAACGTTTATAAGTTTAAGAAGAATGTCTTATATGAATGTTAAGTAACAAAAAGTTCCAATTTTCCGCTAAAATAACCTAGATGAAGTAACGATGACATATATAGGCTTGTCTGCGACGTCTGAGAGGTCCAAGACGTCTGTCTTGTCTGGGGTCTAGACCCCAATCGTGACAATTAAAAACATAATTATTATGTGGATGAATTTCCAAGGTGACGGCTAGTTTGAACCACCCGAATGGACTTTAAAGTCTCTATATCCCAAAATGCAGAAGGGATCTCCATAAGCCCGTGACAATGTTTTAGTATTAATTCCACAAGCATGGGAAATGTATCCTTATCAACTCGTCATTCTGTAACAAAGACATCTGATAAATGCAAATTCTCAATACTTTCATAGATGTCCTCACTTGTGTCCCACTCGCACTCGAGGAAAGTAGAGTCTATAATATCCAGAATTTCAAGCTCACGTAATATCGTGATTTCATGAAACAAAGTAGCTCTCAATGGAAACCTATGAAACTTTAACTCTTTCAAACTGGTAGGGAAGTGTATTTATTAGGATTTTGGATTTTTTTAAAACTCAAAACAATCCAGACAGTTATGAGTACTGCTCCAGACATACATGTAACTTAGAATGAGTGATTCAAGTTTATTAAGTACATCAAACTAAGAAAGTTTATGGTGGAATTTTTCCATATAAATAAGAACAATTGATTTTTAACTCTTTCTTTGTTACTTGAAATAGAAATTTTTTTGTCGCTTCACTATCTTATCTTCCTAACTTTCAGAGTTTCTGTTAGATGGGGTCCACGTAATGTCTGAAATAGATAAAATTATTGTCCTTCTCTAACGAGATTATATTTGTGCACATGGTGTCCATTATGTTTTTCTAAGTTTCTAAGCCATAAATATAGTAGAATGCAAATTCTAATTAATCAGAGCAGAGATTCCTTATAATATTTTCCGTTCTACTGCAACTTATTTTTCTGTGAACTTATTGTCTTAGCTGTCATATTTTGTAAGAAGCTAGTATAGAATTGACTTTCTAGCAAAACTATGTAGCTTATTTTGTAAGAAGTGAGTATTAGCTCAATATTCATGAAACAAGTTAAATCAAGGAAAAAGAATCTCCATCACAATATTAGCTTAGGATTCTTGAAACAAGTGAAACCAAGAAATTCACAAGGGCATTTCAAAAAGGATCTTACCAACCATTTTTCGAAGTGCATTCTCAGCTACCTGTTGTTGAACATCCTTCCTAGTCATACACATCCCAACATCAACTCTCTCACCGATAAAGAAGACATAAAGATTATTCAGGCGTAGAATTGTGAATATAAAACCTTATGCAGTGTGTGAAAATATACATGCCAAAATAACTATACAATTTTATATGATCAACAATGATTGGAGCAAAACTCTCATATTAAAATGAATATTCTCAAAGATAGACAATAACATACAGCTCATAAGGACCACAATTTTCAGACTCAAATATGAAGACATACAGAGCCATGAATTTTATTTTATTTGGTTAAATTTTTTGTTATATGCTTATTTTTTCCTTTTATTGTAAGGCAGTGGGCATTAGAGGCATAACAATGACATTTGTAGTTTGATGATGCTCCTGGTTTTGTCTCTATCTTGAGTTTGTCGCTCTTAGAGGTACATCTCTTTACCTTTTAATATACTTTTTTTTGTTTCAGAACAAGAGTGTTATGCGTTGTTGTGATTGAAATATATATTGAGTTTCTACTTTGTATCAATTTGTTAGTTGATGTTATTTGATCTGTTTTCTTAAAGTTAGCTTATTCTTCTTTTAGTTTGTTCAAGATGGTCTGTAGTTCTTTCAGTTGCAATTTTAAGTGTGCCTACTATGCGTTCTGGGTTCTCGAAATAGGTCAGTAAAATCTGGTTGTTTACCATTCTCTAAAAGTGTAGCTCAGTTCTCTTTTCCACATCTTTTAACTTAGTCATTGTATATGTCCATTTTATTATTATTAAATGCTATTTGATGCTATGAGACTTCAAGTTTTAATGTTCAGTTTGGTCAAACATAGTTTGTCTAGGTTCTAATTTTGTTTGAATTTATGTTATTACAGTTTGTATGGACTACATATTGTGAGCAAGTGAGATATTATACTCAGAATCTATTTTGTCACATTAAAGTAACTAAAGTTTACACACTATATAAGTTACTTTTTGAAAAGAGTTGTCAACTTACCCTCCAGACATCAACTAATCACTAAGAATTAGGAAATCCATCACAGCATCTTATAGTACTATTTGCACAGGCTGCCACATCTCATCTGATTGGTTGTAGAGGTTATACTTGTTTTTTTGTTGATTGAAGATAATTTAATCAATTCTATAGTAATGGATAATAATATGAAACACAAACCTATGGAGTCATCAAATTTAGGTTTAGGGTGTTTGTCCAATGATTTGGATACTTCTTAGTTGTATTAAATTTTCCACTGCCAAAAATTTCACATTGTATTTATGTACACATTTTTGTAGATTTTAATGATTTTCTGGAAAAAAAGGTTAGGATTGGTGGTTATGATGTTCTAGTACGGATTTTAGAACTCCTCTGCCATAGATAAAAGGTATGAAATTTCAATGTTATTGCCACTATAATGTTCTGCTTTTAATTTCTTCATTTAAAGCTACTACATATCTTGATGCTAGTTATTTGTAGTCAAACAAGTAAACATCGATTACATAATTCTCGGGGCTAGTTATCTCCTTTTAATCTATGTTACATAGAAATATTTACTTCAAGTATATTTACTTAAACATATCAAGAATAGATTGTGAGTAGAGCTAGTTGTACAGCTTAAACCTGGTTCGTGACAGAACTTTTTAATTTTGATTAGTTCATTTAATTGAGTCTACCCTATTAATTTAATTTATTTTTTAATTCTTTCTGTACTATTAATTTTACTTATTTTAACTTGGTAGTTTAATTAATATTCAAAAGCATTTGTGGAGGATTCAATGTTTGATTTCTACTAGCACAAGTGTCATGACTAGGTATGAATGTTTTATCATCTCATAACGCTATTCATTTTGATAACTCACTCATGAATTTTAAAATTTATTTGTGAAATTGTAAATGATTTAATGATTGTTACTTACCAGAAGATTAAACATTGAACTTCTTCTAGGAATTCAAATATCACATTCAAGGATTGGATGAAGTTAGCAAGATATAGCAAATAGTATATTGATGGTGTTGAATTATTCTTAGATTTAGCTGACTCTTATGGAGATCCTCAAGCGAAGGAAATTCAGTGTCCATGTGCAAAATATTGTAATATTCATTGGACTCGAAGGAATGTAGTGTATGATCATCTAATAGCCTTTTGATTTGTTAAAGGCTATACTAGATGGATTGTTAAGTATGTCATCTTCTTATTCTTCTTCATCTTCTCTTCTTCTTATTCTTGTGCAACTACGAGGAGATATTAAATATGCTTTATTTTTAAATTCTTTGCTGGGAAAAGTTGTTAGATTTTTTTAGCTCTTGATTACTATTACAAGAACAATTTGCTCAGATTGAAGGTAACAAATGAATCATTAGTTGATTTTAGTATTAAAGTTAATACTTCGTAGTTAACTATGAATGTCAATTTTATCAACAGGTTGAACTTCAAAATCGTCAAAATTATGGAGAAATAGCTAATGTTGCCTACAGGGCAGTGTTTTCAAAGGACCATCCTGGACGACATAGGTGCTATAGCAGATTTGTGACAAGAAGTTCCCTAAAAGAAGATGAAGAAATTTAGAAGATAAAAAAACAGGCTAATGAAATCAGTTCTCTAAAGGAAGAAATGAATGAAAAAATGAATGAAATGAGAGATGAAATGCGACATTTTTTAAGTCAATTACTGCAAAAAAAACCCTGGATTGAATGTTCAAGACATACCAGGGGTTATTGGATTTAACCTTGTTTCACCTGTTGATGCAGGTGGCGAACAAGCTCTAAGAAGCCAGAATAGTCCAAATTCTTTAAGGCCAACTCATGATCCAATTCTTCAAACGGTATTTTTTGGTTCTTAAGGTTTCTCTCTCTCTCTCTCTCTCTCTCTCATTCTCTCTCTCTCTCTCTTCTTTATTGAAGTATCAAATTGTGAACATAGTTTACTTGTTCTTCTTGGTTGTTGGTTGATCCTGCACAACAAGATCATTATAGTTAATTTGTGTGTGTAGTTGTGGCTGATTTGTGTGTGTAGATGTGGCTACAACTTCCTTGTTAGTATTTTATGTGTGCAAGTATAGAATCGATGCACATGTTATAAGATCAGTTTATATGGTGATGGAAATTTTTTATATTATTGATAACACAACTTTGTCCCATCTTGTACTTCTATTAGAAAAAGTTTCACGATTTTACGTGGTCCTAAACTTTTACTTGGAAAATTTTAAGGCATTTGTGGAGAAGTATAAGGAGGACAGGTTTGACTATATCCAAATATATTTCTGCGCTACATGTTTCTTTTCATTTCTCTAAGACCTAAAATCTGCCTCTTTAACTATTATAGCATTTCTCTTCAATACATGTTTCTTGTAATTACAAAATCACTATATTGCTTCTTTTTCTTGTCTTCTATAGTTTAATTTCATATACAGGCTCAACTTGTTCTGGAATCTTCTAGGTTCTACGAATATGACACTTTGATACTATATGTGCCACTTTTCTCTGTTAACCTACAATGGGATAACTATATTACATGTATACAGATCCGTATCATTACACAACTGCAACCTCTATAGATTTCGAAGAATGGCTCTATTTGATATATCTTACATAGAGGTCTGTCCTGCTTGATTCACGCTCAGGAAGGATAGCATTTTGACCTCCTTCCGACATGCTCTTCATAAATAAAACTAAATTCCGCCAAATATTATGACTCAAACAACTGTTTGTTCATTCTCAAGAATGTAAATGCACTCAATCCATTTCAAGAATCTCACATGATTGTTGCCAATAATTGAGAAAATGCTCCTCCATCATACCTTTTTAGATCATTTTCTCAAGAAATTTCTACTTCAGCAGTTCTAACTGCAGTTTTAACTTGTCGAACTAAGCCTTCTATAGAGAAGTTTGCACTCTAGGCCTGTTCACCATACCTCATTTCCATACATGTAAAATTAAGTACAACACCATATTTTGCTAACATACGTGTTATAGGAAGATAACCATCTCTGTATCTTATATTGTAATATCCATAGTTAACTCTGCAGCATGTGATCTGGTATTGTAATTCCTGCTACCTTTACATATAGTTTAGCCCTAGTTCCTTGGTATATACTTTCTCCTTCTTCTAGTATTATGTCACCGTGCTCCAGTAGCTTTCCTGAATATCACTCTATGACGAACTATCAATACTCACTATTCCATGTTCCATGCCATTGGAAAAATCCAGTATCTTTGGGAAAATGATTGCACATTCACCTGAGAATAGTGGTGGCGTATGCAACAGAAAAATCCTGGAATATCAGTGTCGAGAGTGCAAGATCATTTCTTATAATTCATAAAAGGCATGGAATTGAGATGCAATAAAATGTTTTTCCTCTCTGTATATATAGAGAAACAACACATACCCATTATTGTATCTTAATTCTACTTCCTTCTTGGATTCAACGAAAAGATTGTGCTCCCTCCTCATTAATCCTCTAGGTTGTCTCTGTTTGACACACCACCACACTTCTCAAGAAAATGTGCAGTCATTTTCAATCACCCTTTTTGTCTACCCATAGGACACCATCATCTTTCCACTCTACGACAAACACAAACATTCCATTGTCAAAGAAGTAATCAATTTATAGGAACTTTTGTTTTGTACTTCAAAGTGCATAAAATCTCATATTCAACTTCTAGGTTCTATCTTACCAAATTCTTTTCTGCCATTGTTGTAAATTTTCAAAATTTAGTCTTTCTATTTTTTTCATATACGATTGTTGATATGTTATGTTAATTTTTCAATATGTGTTTCGTGACTCTCTATTTTTTCATCTATTGAGTCATATAGTGCATCATTCTTGTTGTTTCATCTATGATTTGGATTAGCATTGTTTAATACACCATGGTGTTTTGAAATGTTGAAGGCAGAAGTCCGGGAAAATCTGTGAATATAGAGAGTAAATATTGTTGTTGTATAATTATCAGCTTTGTTCTTCTTAAATGTTGAAGGCACAAACTCTGAGAAAATAAGTATTGTTGTTGTTTAATTGTCAGCTTTGTTCTTCTGAAATACTAGAAATCTATTAAGTGAATTATAGGTGTTGACAACTTAGCTCTTCTTATAGTAAATTATTGGTGTTTTCTTAAAGTTAACTCATACAAACTGTTGCAGCCTGATTTGTTGGTTTGTTTTGATTGTTAATTATATGTCATTTTAAATGTGTATAGGGGAATAAAGGTGCTCAAATTTGAAGGATCCCCAAAAGATAATTTGATCTCGTTGAAGTGGAAGTGGATGATAAATAAAGAGTTTTGAAACTATTACCTACAAGAAAAGATACATATTTCCAATCAATGTTCGTTTTCATGATTTGTATGCATAAAGTCATACTTAGTAAATGTAGGAGAGTTTAGTTCCCACTTCAATTAGTATTTTTTTTTGTCCAATGAATGTAAAGGCAATTTTTGGTGCTTCATACTTCCTTTAAAAGCTTGTGTGCTTTAAAAGATATATGAAGAAGTTGAACCTATGTACAAAATGTTGAATTTATAAGATCAGATAATGTTGTCAAACATACTTGATAATTCAATGAATGAAGAAATAATTCCTGGTCAAAGTGGGAGTTATAAATAACAAAATCCTATAGAGGAATCTGAACTTCAGATCTGTAAGAGTACAAGAAAAGGTATACCTAAACGATCTTATGAAATTGAGTATTATGTTTTATCAGTATCTCCTACGGAATTGGATAAACATAATTATGTAACAGAGGCTATATCAAGAACTAAAAGGGATGAATGGTTAAATCAATGAAAGAAGAATTATAGTCTATGAAAACCAACAAAGTCTAGAACCTAGTTGACCCTCAAAGGAACGTTAAGCTATTGGGAATCAATGAATTCTTAAAGTTAAACGTGAATTGGATGGGTCAATAAAAAGACATATCTCGAGTTCCTTATTCTAGTGAGGTCGGGAGTTTTATGTATGCTATGATGTGTACTCGCCCACACATTTGATATGTCATGAGTCTAGTTAAAAGATATTAATCTAATATTAGAAAAGATCGCTGGAAATCAATAAAGAGAATATTTCAATATGTGAAGAAAACTACAGATATTACATTGTGTTATAGTTGATCAGATTTATTCATAAAAGATTATACAGATGTTGATTGGGTTAAGGATAGAAATGATAAAAGATCAACATCCGGTTTTGGTTTCTTACAAAATGGCTGTACTATTTCATGGAAAAGTAAGAAGCAAACTTGCACTGCACTATCAACCATGGAATGTGAATTTGTGGCATATGTGTCTACATTACAAAAATGTGTTTGATCAAAGAGATTCTTTGAACATTTGAATATTACAAAGAATTCTTAGGGTCCAATATTTCTACATTATGATAGACTAGCAACTATGGTGTACATAAAGGATCCTAAGTATCAGAGAAGAACCAATCTCATTGATATAAGGTATAACTTTATGAGAGACATAGCGGCAAGTGGAAAATAACTTTACAATACATCTATACACGTGAAAGGATAGTTGATTTTTTTTAGGAAGACCATCTCTAGAGCCTTGTTCGAAAAACATGTTAAGACTCTAGGTTTACATAGAGTATGATGATATTTCTATATTGTAGATTGACTTGATTGTTAGGATATTCTCTTTTATATAAAACTATTGTATTTATGTTTAAATGTAGTATGCATGTGATAATGTGTGAGATGTATAATGTGTCGAACAAGTCGCGAGATTGGCTCTCTCACACGACCAATCGCCTCTTACGTTAAGTAACATGAAGAGATATTTTACCACCATTTTATGAGTTATTTTATTACACAGGCAAAAGTTTCTCCAAGAAATGAGCTTAAAGATCACTAAAGAGAGAAACTAGGGTTAATCATAAGGAGATTACACCAAGGTCTATGCGATGTTGAATAATCAATAGAATGATGCACATACACCAATTTAAGGTGTAAATATCATAGCACGTGTATCATACCACGAGATTCTAGCGATCAATGGGTCAATGAAATGATATTCCTTGCTTCTTCATAGTGTGAGACACAAAAAATTTAAATTAACTTTTCATTGAAATGCCCTTTTACCTTTTGGTGTTTCTTGAAGTTTGAGTCGGTGTTGCTACTTTAAAATTTTACTAATAGCCATGGGTGATTCGACAATGCAGAACATGTCTAGGAAAGTAGTTGATGTGGAACAGATAGATTCGACTAGAAAGAGAATACGATTAAATGAACAATTCCACTTGTATACATAATCCTACTATTACACTCAACTGTTATTGTGTGTATAATGTTAAACATGAACTCGTTTTCACCCTTTTAAGAGGTTAAGAATCCAATAAGTAACTACTCAAGTAATGAATTACGTCTGGGGTATTGTGAGTAATAGTGTCCTTTAAAAATAGTGAATTCTTTTTGCATGTGATTAAATTCATACATAGATCTTGTAAAACCTCAAAGATAAAATCTTCATTATTACAGGTTGCAAGGTCTTTTCGTCGTATGAATTGTGTGTCTGATTGATATAATTTTTACTTGGGTCTTGTCCATCATGTGCGAAGTGGGAGATTTATGTTTTGGGTTGTGGGTCGCCCATGTTGACCGACCAATGTGTTTTGATGTCTTATGAAATTAGTTAATTGTAACTGTTCAACCCCTCTTTAAAAGACTCCTAATTGGAGCATTATCGAAGAGACGTGAGACGTGAGAAGTGGAACTTTAAACGTGAAAAGAGAGGAAAACCTGTGGAAAAAATAATCAAAAACCAAACATTCAGTCTAAAAAAAAAGTATTGAGTTTATCCAGAATATTCATCAACACATAAAAACCTACTTCTAGTTTGTGAAAAAAATCTTTGTTTCCTAGTGATTCAAAGATGGACTTGAGGGTCAACCCTTCAAAGAAACAAATTGACTAATTCCGCTGTGAATTACAAGGTACACAACTTGTTGTTGATTCCTCTTAATATTCCTACAGTCACACTAGATATATATATTAAAAAGATATTTTTAAAGGGTATTCAATGGCATACTAGATCATGTATAAAGTATGAGTTTAATTCAACAAATTCGTTAAATAGATTAGTATCATATTATCTATTTTTTTGACATATATATTTATGAAATTTTAAATTTTAAATTGAAGAACTTTTTACATATTCACATAATCAATAACAAATAGTCTTATTAATAAGTATTTATATCATATTAGGCCTTTTACTTGTTAGAGAAATTATAGAACTACTACTATTATTACTTCTATTTTAATTGTATGACTATGAAATGATCAATTAAGATTAATCTAAGAAATGAGGATTCAGATCATAAATTTAATTTTTTGTTTTAGACGAAGAATAATTAGATGTCGTTTTTGTTGTTATGAAACTCAAATGTTGCAACTCTAGAAAGAAATTTTCTATTTCTTCCATTCGAAAAATCAAAAAAGTTGTTCCAAATTCATAATATGTATATATGTCTAAAACATACATGTTACAACACCAAAAATAAATTAAAAAAAATAGATGATTCTCCATCAATATTATACATTCTCGGACAACATCACTGATTTTAGTGGTAATGCATCTCTTAAATTTCACTAAATTCATTATTTGTGTGAGATTAAATCCATCTTAAACTCTAATATCAATCTAATCGATTTACTTTTTTTTTGGGTAAAATCAAATTATTAAAGTTTTTCTTTATAATGAAGTTTTAAAAGGTTTTTGAACCCTCTATCACATATTAAATTAATTCGCATCATAGTAATAAGTATTTCTCTCTAAATTTGGCAAACCCTAATGTCACGACCCAAAACCGAGCCGCGACTGGCACCCACACTTACCTTCCTATGTGAGCGAACCAACCAATCTAAACCTTAACATTTCATTTTAATATCAACATAAAGCAATGCGGAAGACTTAAACTCATTAATAAAAGACAATTCATTAACTTCTAAAATTCAACATCTATTATTTCCCCAAAATCTGGAAGTCATCACCACAAGAACATCTATGATCAAATTACTAAACTAAGAGTATTCTAAGAAGCTAAAACAAATAAAAGCTAGTCTATGCCGAAACTTCAAGGCATCAAGACA
>NC_028642.1:14698913-14714744 GCF_001406875.1 Solanum pennellii | reverse complement strand
TACCCTAATTAACATATAATTAAGTGTGAAAGAGGACAATAAAACCCACTAATTAACTTAAGGTTACCTCTTTTAACCCCCAAGTAATTAGACTTATTAATATTAACCCTCTAACTTTATAATTAAGGAAAGAATAGTCCAATGCGTCCCTTAAAACGTGTGAAGAAATCCGATTCTGCCTGGGACTTGCGCAACCTGTGACGGGCCGTCGTGCCTACGACGGTCCATCACGATGGTCGTCGCAACCTCCCAAAATCCAGGAGGACTGTGACGGCCCGTCACACCTGTGACGGTCCGTCCTGCACCTCCGTCCTGACGGTCAGAGACTCGTTTCCCGTACCAATTTCTCAAGAGTTGAAGTGTTTTGCAACGGGAGCTTACGACGGCTCGTCGTGGATGTGACGGCACGTCCTGCAGGCCCGTCACAGATTACAGAGAGTCGATTTTCAGTACCCAATTTCAGAATTCTAAGTATGCTGAAACGAGACATCTGTGACGGGCCGTCGTGCCTATGACGGTCCGTCGTGATGTCCGTAATCTTAGCCAGTTTTTCCAGAAATAAATCTGCTGCTCAAAACGACTAAACAGGTCGTTACACCTAATAACATTCATGTCACATCCGGGGAGCACCCCCTAGATTTAACATGGTGTACTTGACCTCTTGCGGGTATTATACAAGATCATAGTTGTCATTCTTCGCATCGACATAGTAAATTTTGCGGAAAAATTAAAACATTTCATAGCACATTATATGCTAGAAACATCACTTCGTATATATATATATATAATATAAGTCATAATAGATATTTAGACCCTAAGTCTCTTTTCCATATTAGACTCAACAACATTATCATACATTAGGGACACAACCCTTAAAATGTAAGACATAACTATAAAATCATTAAACATTTCACATTTAGACATGAGTAGGAAATCCTTGGAACTTAAGGACCCTTTTCTTTGAGCTTGGGAATCACATATCTAGCTCCTAAATCATAGACATCCTTTAAGCATATCCATAACCTACACTTTGTGTAAAAAGTAAAGAAGAATGATATTAGTACAAGAATGCACTAAGTATGACAACCATGCAAAAACATGCATTTAAAAGGGACATTTCCTTGACTTCATAATTCATGCCTTTTTAAGTAAATCTTTATAAAACCTTGAATCAATAGCATTATATCATTCATTAGGATCACATATAGGATTTATTACATCTTTTAGTCACATTACGGTGATCTCCTATTCCCTTAACCGTGAGCTAATTTCCCTTTTATGCATTAACCTCCCAAGTAACCCTCTATTGATATTTAGTGCAATGCATCACCTTAAGGCCACAATAAAACATATATAGCATCTAAACAAGACAACACATACAATCGTAGGAGTATAATAAAACTAAGACATATTTAAGCCAATACCATAGTACAATTACAGTAAGCTACATCCAACCTGCACACAATTTTATTTCTTTTCATATACATCTTTATTAGACCTTGTTCATGACCCCAATCTTAGTCTTTTAGTGCAATGCATATAGGAAGCCCCATAACCCCACACATGCTTAGGAGACCCTTCATGAGACCACGAACCTTAGCATTCAATTAATACATCAAAAAGTAATTGAAGGGGACTTCATTCATGTCAATACAAAACCTTCATTATATAGTCATTTAGAACAACATAGTGCATATAAGGATAAGATCACATCTCATAGATTCATACCATGCACACCTTCATAAATAATAGACCAATGCTACAAAGTCATGTATATGGATATAAACATAATTGTTCATATTAGATCATCTTCATAGGACATCCTAAGGAACTACTTGTGTAATGTCTAGATGTGTTAATTATTTCTACCTATCCTAAGTAAATTACCTTAAGTCCTCCTAGTTAGGATCCCATTCATATACTTCCATTGTCCATTTTACATTAGGGAAACTATAGCCTTAACTGACACTAAGACCATAGGTGTTAAACATGGAATTTGGTGTCGTAGAGCCTTACACCAATGGCAGGTATTCCTACCTATCTAAGGTAGAACATTAACACACATCCTAGCATCCTAAGTCATATCACAGTGCTAGATCCTATGTGGCAAGCATAGTTTATCTAACTAAGAGGTAGGTGTAATCCCTCTACATGACATTGGGCAATTGGGGCCTCATCTCATGAGAAAACATGGGTGAATCTTCCTCAAAAGGTAAGTCAACATCTCATGTGGGTTCATAGGTGAGAATTCCTCTAAGGGAAGTCAACACTCGTTAAGGCACAAATGGTGAATCTTCCTCCTAGGGAAGTCAACACCTCTCAATGTCATGTTCACTCGTGCTAAGCTACGTTCCCTTTATTGAAAAGCCTTTATTACATTTATTTATAAAACATAGGATTAGAATATTTGATTCTCATATGCTTATGGCATACTCAAGCACCTATCTAGTTTAGAGTATTCTTGGGCACCCCTCTCAAGGCCCCTCTACTTACTAGACCATCATAAATGTGTATGAGTGTATACATAGATGTGACCAAACATTTCAAATAACACATTAAAACCATACATGACCATACATTCTTATTCATGCACATAGAAACCAAACCTAGGAACTATCTAATCAAGGTACACATGGGCAACGCGTAGACAAGATCACATAACCTTTCCCACACTAGTACACCAATCAATTAATCCTATTGAGGAATACATAACATACTTCACATACATATACTTTACATGCATAGTAGGTGACACTAGTGAGTTTGAGAACAACCTTTCATTAGACACTACGAACAGTCACTACATTGTAAGAATGCATAATATGTGAGTGTGTGAGCCTTGGTCAACATGATCACATAATGGCTATCAATAATTTATTGAGGCATCCACCCTCTTAGACCACATTACACTTTTAATTATAGACCACATAACACAACTTAGCATAGGATACAAGACAATCTTCATATTATACTTTAAGGATCCTTAACATTAGCTATTCACATACTTACATAGGGGTACATAGGTAAGGAATTATTAACCATTTTAACACATCAATGGCAGAAACTATACTTTAGCCTAACATGGATATACACATGCTTATACAATAGCCATACAACGTAGATCACAACTTGAATAGGAATATAGACATAATCTTCTCATAGTATCATCATAAGCACATGTTCATATATTCATCAATTTGTCTTCAAGACCATGGTCAAAACATATATAATTACAATAAAGTAAACACTGTCACCATAAGTGGACCATACCACACAATTCCATACAAGGCTTCCTCAAAATTACTATAAAGAAATAGAGAAGTAGAAGAGTAAAGGAATCCTTACCAGAATTTCGTCATCACTAACCACTACTACTATACCATAATAGTACATGAAGTTAAGCATAAGCTACTACAAGGTCACGTTACAACTAGTGCAATACATTAACATACTAGAAGGTAGAAAGACACAGACCATCAACAAATTTCACTTTCATGGATTATAAGTCATATTTCGTCAATAGCACCAATATAGGGCAGTAGCTTCAAGAAATCGTAGCTTAGACGAAATCCTACTTTATTTGCCAATAACCTCTAGATCAATGTAACAAGCTTCATATTAGGAATTCATGGAGGATAGATCTACATATGTTTATTCTATTAAAACTATCATGTATTAATATATATTAGATCCATTACCTATAATTCATATTCATGGTACATCATAGGCAATAACTAACCATCATTTAACGTAATTGAATCTCACAATAAGCATGCTAGAATCATCAATCTATAGGCTAAAGCATGTAGGTCAATCTTAGCATGTTTCATTTAATTCGATCACTAAGGGTTCAAACCCACAATTTATTCATTACATCAACATAAAACAATAGCTAGAATGATCTTTACCTAATCGAAATCTCATAACAATCACCATTAATCCAAACTTAAGTGAACACATAGAACATAGGCTAGTTTTGTTCAAGTCTTCATACATGGATTCACATGGATAATTCATCAATGATTCACCATCAATATACATACAAGACAGTATACATCATAATATTAACATAATTGAATAACAAATCGACATGCATAAGATTGAGATTATAAAGGCATGCATAGGCTAAAATCGAGTTTGTGAAAGAGCATGGGTTCATAATGCTATAGGATAAAAAATCACATGCAGATCAGTATATAATCATCAATACATTCATATTATGCTTTTGAAATCAATCTAAGAAAGAACCCCTGGCTAGAATGAAGAAAGAGAACTTCATCATATTTTTCTCTTAGAAAACTTTGAGATTAACTCTCTAGATTGAAGGATAACTAGAGATGAAGGATCACCATACCTTTATCTAAATTAAAATATATAAAACATGATGTTTCATCCATGGAAATCCAAGATCCTAGATGTTCTTGAGGTTCACCAACAATGGAGGTTCTAGAGAGAATTTTTTATGGAGGGAAAAGTCTAATTTGGTGAATTTTATTGGGAGTGGGATTGATCACGTTTTTAACCCCTTATATACACCCAAAAGTAGATAAATAATCCTATTATAATCATGTTAGGAAGTAGGGTGAATTTCCCATTAACCTCTTTAATGAAAGAGACGCAGGCACCAGTTTACAGGCAACCATCGACGGAGCAGTCGATTGGCTGTAGGTCAGTCTACTAACAGTTCTTTTGCTTCCGTTGACTGGTCCTTAGACAAATTTTTGATTGATACCGCCCAAGCTAAGTACCAATTGAAGATACCGCACCAATGGTCTGTTGGTTGACCAACAGGCCATCGTTTGGTCCGTCGATTGACAATGCCAAGGCATTGTCTCGACCAACCTTGGGTCCTTCTTGTGGGGCTAAGGGACCTTTAAGAAGTCGTACCCGTACGTTTCCAACGTAAATACAATCCTTAACAAATTTTAGACCTTCCACAGAAGTTTAACCCAAAACAAACACATTCAACTCGTCCAAACAGGCTAGGCCTCATCAAGACACACGTTGAGCATATTAAGGGCTATCTTTTTAACGCCCTGGACGTTCTTGATCGTTTGAACTCCAAACTTCTCGAAACTCCATATATCATATTTTAACATCATTTTAACTCATTTTATTAATTCTTATGTTCATGAAACACAGTATATAAATACGCATGGAAACATTAGACACATAGATTACTAGTCGTCAAACATTTTGGTCGTCTTTTGACGTTCGACTTCCAAATCACTTCAATGTTTACACACTGCATCTAAACCATATTATAAGTTAGTTAAGGACCTTATAAACTTAATACAAACATGTTTGGATCTAGACACCCTATCTCATTTTGGGATCTTACAGTTCATGCATAATATGAAAAGGCAAAAGGAATTGTCTATATAAGTTGGGAAAAAACATGAAAAGCATAAATCTATTTAACTAGTATTGGAAAAAATTACTATGTTATTTATTGAAATAGTATGAAAAATTACTCTATCTAGCTACAATTAATATAATTATCCTCCATAGAAAATTAACTTACATATATTTTCAAGATAGTGGTCATGTCGATTCTATAGATGTATAAATCTTTTACTGTTAAACTATTGTATGTAGATGTATTAGGTATCATATGAATGAAGATTTTCTCGTAGGACTTCACAGTTTATGAAATAATACAAACATAAGTAAGATATAACACAATAAAGAAAAATATGTGTATATGTGATGTCGTCTAGTAAGTTTTAAAATTTATGTGTCATTAATTTTTTGAACTAATGAATATTTAATTTTAATGATTCAAATTTCAAAAAATAAATTTGTATGCTCTTAAGTGTGAATTTTAGTCGAATTAACTAATACATAGATTTTATCATGTGTCTGAGTAGCTTAATTTGTATGTAAAATACTCATATATTACAATTGCCTTGTAAACCCTCTAATAATGTTTGAAGAACTCCTTTGTTTATTTATCAAGTGCACATAATTACAAATTAAAGCTTTTTTAGTTCATTTGTACACCTTCACTAGTCAAAAGGCCAAAACAATGTAAGGTGGTTCAATCACTATCACTTATTTATAATGTTTGAATAAAAAAACAATTGTAACCCTCTGCATAAGACTTTATTATCTTCAATACGTATGTCTTTTCATACTCAAATGATGACTAGTGTCAAACTGGAAAAAAATTCGAAAAAAAAAACACTTTAAAAATATCCAAGGAGTACTAGGTATCTTGTAGAGTATGACTTTTTAGGCGTTCTTTTAACAACTTTTCTAAATTATATATTTATTAATTTTTGTACATATTCATATTTGTAGCGATCTATTAAGTTGTTATAGGTGATTATGGACATAGTATCAAACTAAGAGTCACCATGAGGAATTCAACTAATTAGAACCAATTATGGAGAGGGTTTAAGAAGTTTTCTCTTATTTAATATAGATGGTTCTTATTTTAATGTTGTGTTGTTTCTATAATAAGTAGACCAGATATATACCTCTATATGAGGCTTCGAATTTGATTTGAGATATGTTTTATTGTAATGATCTCCACGTTATTTATGTGTTTAAGCCGATAAAACTACATCAATAGTTGTTTTGGTAAATGAAATAGAAGCAACTCGAACTCTCGAAGATGTTAAAAGAAGACCATCTTGGATGAATAATACAATCTAAGTTGAAATGAATATCCTATTACTCACTTTGCTTTGTTTTTAGATTATGATTCAACATCTTTTGGGAGTGTTGTAAAGGAAGAATAATTGATAAAAGCAATGGATGGTCTAAAACTAGCTCATCGGGCTTGGTATGGTTGCTAAGTTTCAAACGGTTACAAGTAACAAAACGAGATAGATTATAAAGAAGTATTTTCTGCTGTTGCTAGACATGATACAATGAGATTGGTTATCACTTGGCAGCTTAGAAGTCTTTGCATATTTTTCAAATCAATCTCAAGTCGGTGTTCTTACTTGTATACTTGGAGGAACATGTATTTTTAGAAAACAAACCCCTTGTTATTTTAAAAATGGAAATGTGAATAAGGTTTAAAAATTAAAAAAGGTCTTATATGATCTAAAACAAGCTCCTTCAGCTTGGTATAGTAGAATTAAGGAGTATTTTCTAGGAGTTGGTTTTTCAAAATATCCTTCTGAGAATACATTAATTGTTAAGATTGAGTATCAAGAAAGATACTTATCATTTTCTTGTATGTGGATAAGCTTATTCTTACTTGAAATTGTCTTCTCATGTTATTTGAATTTAAGATGTCGATGATGGATGAGTTTTAAATGTCAGACCTTGAATTGATGAATTACTCTACTGGCATAGTAGTAAATGCAATCAAATAAAGGGATATTTATTTCTCATAAAAACATGTAGGGGGTTTCTAAACAGATGTCACATGATGGATTTCAATCTTTTTTAACCTCCTGCTGAACTTGGTTTGAAGCTAAATAAAAATCCTACTGGAAAGAAAGTTGATAGTACAGTTTACAAGAAAATTATGGGTAATTTAATGTATAAATCCTAACAATTAGTAATATGTGAGCTTACATAGTATGTACATGGAGAATACCACAGGAATGCATTTGTGTGTGGCAAAGAGAATTCTTCATTACATGGAAGAAAGGAGAGACTTTAAGGTATTATATAAGACGAATGAAAAGTCGAATCTTCTCTACTATAGAGATAGTGAGTATGTTGGTGAATATGATGAAAGAAAAAGAACTTCCAGTTATTATATGCTTAGGTCCGGTGTTATCTCATGTACAGCTAAGAATAAACCAATTGTTACTTCGTCTACTATGAAATCAATGATATTTACGTCGATTGCTTGTGCATGTCAAGATATTTGGTTGAGGAGACTTTGCATGAGTTGAAATTCAAGCAATCAAAATCTAAAAACAAGCAATCAAAATCTAAAAATATTTTAATATGAAAATGGTTCAATAATTATACTATTCAAGAATAAAGTGCTACATGGAACAAATAATCACATTGATGTGATGCTTTGTTTTAGGAGATCTTGAAACAAATGGAGCAGTTCATTAAATATACTGCCGGAGCGTAGACAAGGTTGTCGATATTTTCATTACGGCTCTGAAGACTCTCTCATTAATTAAACTTAGAAGGCTTAAGGCATATGCATTATCAAATATGTAAATTGATTGTTAGCAAACATCAATTTTAAAGAGAAACTATAGGAATTACTTTTAGTTTGCTAGTTGACCTAGTCTTTAGGATGATCGTTAGTTTTTTTTAAATGTTGAGTAACTCTGCATATTTCCTTCTTTAGGGGTAACATAGTATGTCCTTTTAGGAGTCAACTGTTCTAATTTATTCGATTAGTCTAATTGTGATTATTGTGGACGGATATGTCCTACTTTAGTTGAATGTATTGTGCTAAGTATTTTCCAATAAATAGGCTTGAATATTCTTAATGAATGAAAATGTTTTTTCTAGCCATTGTTTTCTTTTTTAAAGTACTTTTTTCTCTTCTCGAGAGTATAACATGGAAATGAGCATTATATGTTCTTGAGGTTCACTAAGATGAAGTCTTTGTGGTTCTACACGACTAAGTCTAACGATACTTATCATCTCAATAATTAGTTGTCTTATTATTTAGTATCCAGATCTCAATACATCATCTTAATATTGAGATTTCAATTTAAGGAAAATCTTAATGTGTATGTTATCATTTAGATATGCATTAAGATTTTGACGTCTTATAATTTTCAAAAGATAAACAAAGCCTAACTTTATTTTAAATGCGTCAAAACATTTGTCTACATCCTTTATAAATAATAGAATTAAGAAATTTAAAATATGTATGATAAAGATTTAAGGAAATTTTTTAAAACTTTACTTTAATACATCATCTTCAGGTGCAATACAAGATATGGAACTGCCAAAAATGGCAAATCATCTCCTACTTTTTGTTGCTTCTCCATATTGAACAAAAAAAATGTAAAACACTTTGTCAAACCCAAACATCTTCATATTAAAGAAAAAATTTACTTTCTATGCATGTTAGAGCAAAGTGTTTTGTACAATAATACAAATCAATTTATCTTTTTAATACATTTATTGAAAAAAAAGAGCCTAAGAGTAATGATGATAATAAAGTTAGGTTTACAATAGTATTTTAATATATGTCAACATTTATCAAAATGATTATTTTAATCTAAGGTGCTCATATGTGCTAAAATAGATCAACGGATATGAATAAAAAATATACGTATTAATACATGCAAAATGTTTCCTCTTTTAATTTTATAATATTGAATAATATCGTTAGTTTCTATGTTTTAGGACTACAACTTTATTTATTTACTGTAGTAAATTAGTCTTCTCAAAATAACTTTTTTTCCTTTAGGTGTTTGTTTATTTTCAGCACACTCTGTGTTTATATTTAAGTAGTTGAAGTTAGTATTTTAATATCAATGTAAGTCTTCATTGCAGTGAATAATAAAGAATTACCACTTCAAATGCAAAAGCTTTCTTGATTCTTATTCTTCAGTCTTTTTTTCTATCTTTATTCCTTCATATTTTTAGTGATATGTTGTTCTTTTTCTGGTTTTCACTCAATTTAAACAACAATTGGTACATAACATTTTCTTCTTGAGGAACATGTATGTGTTCAATATATTTTTGTGCATTCTATGGACGAAGAATCAAGTTTTTCTTCAATGTTACCACCAACTTTAGATGGAGAAAGTTATCAGATCCGAACAGTTTGACTACAAACATGTCTAGAAGCTTTGGATCTTTGGGAGGCTGTAAAAGATAAATATAAAATTGTTCCCTTTAACAAAAATCCCACGATGGCGTTCATTAAAAACAACAAGGAGATAAAATAATATTATCAAAGGCAAAAGACATGCTTTTATACTGCAGTGTCATCGCCCATCATTACTCGTATCTTGTCCCTGAAATCAACAAAAGAGGTATGAAATTATCTCAAAACTGAGTATGAAGTAGATTAAAGGATTCAAGGGATGCAAGTTCTTAAAGTAGTATGTGATTTTGAGTTGCAAAGGATATAGGAAAGTGAAACTATGATGGAGTATTCTGATTTACTCCTTAACATAGAAAATTGTGTCTGATTGTTCGGTTTAACTTTTAACGATACAAGGATCATTGAGAAAGTCCTTGTAACAACACATATAAAATTTGAGGCTACTGCTACAACCTTATAAAATACTAAGGACTTGTACAATATTACACTAATAGAGCTCGTAATGCTTTTTAAGAACAAGAGCAATGACGTGTAATGAGACATCAACGGGCTATTTAAGGAGCCAGAAGAGTAAGACAACAAGACGATGGAAGAAACAAGCAGAAGCTGAACAAAAATATACAAGGAGAGAACAACGATAAATTTTCGAAAAGCAAGAAAACTAACTATCCCCATTGTCGACACTATGGAAAAAAGGTCACCTCCATTCCAATATTTGAGAAGACCTGACATAAAGGGCAGCAAGTTGAACCAACAGGGAGACGAAGTTGAAATTTGTAAAGCCAAAATTCAAAAGCCTTAAGTTGAAGCTTAAGTTGTTGATCGAGAAGAAGATGATCAACTCATTGTTGCAACTTGTTTCCCATGTGTTAATTTAAGTGAAAGGATGTTTATTGATAGTTTTTGATCTAACCATATGACATTTGATGAAAAGTTATTCAAAGATTTGAGGAACAAAGAGACAATGAAACATAGATTTTTAAATGGTGAGTGTCTTTCTGTGAAAGGCAAAGGAACCGTAGAAATTACAAGTTTCTCTGGAACAAAGTTTATAACATATGTTTTATATGTCCGAGACATTGGTCAAAACCTTATAAGTGTTGGTCAATTAATGGAGAAATGATTGAACCTAATCTTTAAAAACAAGGTTTGCGTGACTGAAGATCCATAAGGCCATGAAGTATTCAAGCATGATCTATTTCAAAAGGGATGGGAGTGTTGGTCAAAAGGGATGAGATGTTTATCGCTCAATTCTTTGGAAGAGCGGATAACAAATTTTCTTGTTTCAAACAACTCTACAGAATTTTGGCATCAAAGAGTGGGTCATTTTCATGATAAATGTATGATATTGATGCAAAAAAAGAAAACTTGTGAATGGTCAAAAATTCATACAAAATCATTGGTTAGATTGTCAAGCTTGTTTACATATTTTTGTGGACCTCATAAAACACCATCATCAAATGGTAATCTTTACTACATTATATTTATTGATGATCTAACAAGACTGACTTGGATTTTTTTCTTTAAATTAAAGTCAGAAGTTTTTGATGTGTTCCGCTGTTTTGAAGCAAAGGTAGACAATCAAAGTTGTTGTACCATTCAGACATTAAGGTCTGATAATGGGAAAAGATATACTTTTGAGCAGTTCCAAATATTTTATGAAAAAGATGTTAAAGAACATCAACTAACTGTCTCTTATACTCCACAACAAAATAGAGAAAGTGAGTGGAAAATATAAGTATAATGGAGATGACCAGGTGCATTCTACATGAGAAAAAATTACAAAAAGCATTTTGGGTGGAGGCAGACAACACTAATATGTTTGTGAAAATAGACTTCTTTCTAGAGCCGTAAAGGATAAAACACCATATGAAGCATGATATGGTCATAAACCCTCATTACAATTACTTAGGATTTTTGGTTGTTTGTGTTTCTCTTAGGTGCCATATATTAATAGAGATACAATTGATAGGAAGGAATTTCCCGACATCTTTATAGGTTAAAGTACTATTTCAAAAGCATATAAAGTCTGTCAACCTCAACGGTGAAAATTCTAATTAGCAGAGATGTTCACTTTATTGAGGAATAACAATAGAATTGGGATAATCTCAATAGAAATCCAACAATTGATACTCTAGATCAAAAATATCTAGTAGACGATCTTCATGTTAGTGGAACGATGTTGATCTCTGATGTCTATCAGAGATGCAATGCTATAATTTGTGAGGCCGCAAGATATGAGGAAGCAGAAGGGAATGAAAAATGGGTGTCTCTAATATAGGAGGAGATCCTGATAATTCAAGAAAATCAGACCTTGTATCTTGTTGATAAACCTTAAGATCAAAAGATCAATGGTGTAAAATGGGGTTTTAGGACAAAGTTGAATGCAGATGGGTCTATAAAAGAACATAAAGAGACTTTTGTTTGAAGAACTATGCTCATATTCTTGGACTAGACTACTCAACAACATTCGCACAAGTTACTCTACTTTAAAAATTCAAACTAGCCATTGCATAGGAAAAAGTTGGAATGTGTATCAACTTTATGTTACTTTGTCCTTCCTCAATTGTTTTCTCAAGGAGGATATTTATGTTGAGAAACCAGATGGTTTTGTCATTAATGGGCAAGAAGACAAGGTTCATTTTCTAAAGAAATCTCTCTATGGTTTAAATCAAGCATCAGGAGATTTCAATAACAAGATTGATGATCATTTGCGTAGTTTAGAATTTAAGAAGAGCCTATCTACAGTTTACAGTAAGTGTTCAGGTGCGGATATACTTATTATTTCATTGTGTATTGACAATCTATTCGTAATAAGATTTAAGACTTGTCTTACTGAGGATTTCAAGTTGGAAATGATGAAGGTCTTCGAAATGAAAAACGTTTGGATGATGGAATACTTTCTAGGAATAGAGATCAGTTAAAATGAAGCCGATGTGCTCATTTGCCAAAAAAAATGTAGTCAATATATCCTAAAGAAGTTTCATATGGAAGATTTTAAAGTTATTAGTACAACAATGACAGAAAAGGAAAAGTTTTCCGTTGACGATGGAGCAGAAAAAGTGGATGAGCCAAATTATAGATGTCTTATTTGCAGATTAGTATATTTGACTACAATGAGACCTGGTATACTGTATGAAGTGAATATTTTGACTCGGGTCATGCATTGATAAAGTAATTAACACGTGAGAGCAGCTAAAAGAATTGTCAGATACATCAAGGAAACTAACTATGTTGTTAAGCTCAACAAAAGTTAAAATTTAGACTTATCAGATATTCCAATACTGATTGGACTGGTTAATTTGATATAAGGAGTACTTCTGGTTCTTGTTTCAATATTGGATCAAGAGCTTTCTCTTAGAGTTCTTGGAAACAAGATACAATAGTGCAATTAATAGCTGAGGCAAAATTCATTGCTGCAACAATAGTTGTAAGTCATGTACTATGATCGGTAAAATCACGTGTGATGTGAATACGGAGAAAAAAGAAGTGTATGAGGTTTACACTGATAGTCAAGTTAAAATTTCTATTGCTAATAATAAAATGTTTCATGGAAGAACCAAGAATTTCAGTGGTAAGTTTTTTTTTCGAGAGACGTGCATAAAGATGGCGCTATGAAGCTTCTTTACTGCAAAAGTGCTGAGCAGATTGCTAGCATTTTCACCAAGCCCCTTCCCCTTGAAAAGTTTGAGTTTTTCAGAAACAAAGTAAGACTCTGCATATCCTAAAGCAAGGAGGAGTTTTAGTTTCTATTCTTTAGGAATGCAACTTCCTTTATTTACTACATGAAATTAGTCATCTTTAAAAAAACTTGGTTTCTTAATCTTTAGGAGTTTTCTTATATTTCAACATATTGTGTGCTAATATTTATGTTGTTGAAGTTAATTATTTAATATAAATGTAAGTATTCATTGTTATTAATAATAGACTTGCTTCAAATTCAAAAGCTTTCTTCTTT
Organism: Solanum pennellii; assembly: GCF_001406875.1. Taxonomy (NCBI): domain Eukaryota; kingdom Viridiplantae; phylum Streptophyta; class Magnoliopsida; order Solanales; family Solanaceae; genus Solanum; species Solanum pennellii. Next base: position 14,701,065 of record NC_028642.1, on the reverse strand, counting down.
CTAGTTTCATAGTCCTTTTATTCTCTTTATTCCTTCATATTTAGAAGTGTTATGATGTACTTTTTCTAGTTTTCACTCAATTTTTCTTGTTATTTTTAATATATCCATTTATTAAAAAGCATAAGAGTAGTAATGATATTTATGTTAGATTATGAATGAGAATTCAATGTTTGTTCAATTATTGTCAAAATAGTATTCTAATGAAATATCTATTAATCTAAGGTGTTCATATCGGTATAAATGACTTAGTGGATGTGGAACAAAATATTTATGTGTAAAAAGATAACAAAGTGGTTTCTATTTTGTTAATTCTATAACAATCAATAATATCGTATGGAGAAAGTTATCTGGAATGACCCATAAATTTTCTATATGAGGGTAGCCTTAACAAAAAAAAAAAAGAGAGCAATAGAAGAAAAGGATTTATATATGACATATATAATATTGGGGAATACAATTTTGCCTTGTAAATACTAGGAAATTCTATAATTAAATAGAAGACTCAAATAAAACGAACAAGACTTACGCTATTCGACACTTAAGAAAGCTTTGCATAAGGTATCCTCTTTCTCTCTATTCTCTCCTTAGCCACTATTTTTAGCATGGATAATTAAGGGACTAGTGAGATCCATCCTGATCAGTGCAATTAGATAGTTAGAGTTAGTATTTTCTTCAAGAATTTTAAGAAGTAGAGTATTCTTTCATAAATATCTCTCTCTCTCTACACTCTCTCTCTGTCTCTCTCCCTTTCTCTCTCTCTCTCTATCACTCTCTGTTTGTCTCTCTCTGTCTTACACACACACACATTCATACATATATATAGAGACGGTTTTCAAAAATATATGAAAAGTGTTAGCTTGATAATAACTTATATTTACGTGTGAAGTAATAACATACGAACATAACGAAATACAAGAATATAAAAAATAGTCAAATTAAAATATATTTGTCAATTAAATCAATGCATTTAGAAACAAGATCATATATTGTTGTGGTCATGAATGTCATATAATTCACTAAATGTACCCACAACATCTAGATCTATCACAAAACATAATAATTTCCACCAATAGAACCAATTATATGTCTTTTAAATGTCAAACCTAATAAAATCAATCTCTTTTATCAGAATTTGTATCAGTAAAGTAAAAATAAATAGGAACAAACGGTTAGAAATATAGAGTTGGAGAGTATTAGACGCATCGATGCATCAAACAAAAAAATTACTTGTTTCAATCTCTTAGGATTCATCGGACTAACACTAAAAAATTCCATAGTTTTAAATTTCGTTCTAAAAAAATTATTTTTTTGGGGAAAATAATTTTTAAAACCTATAAGATCTAATCAAATTATTGGAAGTAGATGCTACCAGCTCAATGAGATTTTTATGTAGAAACCAATATCAGTGAATATAGAATTTCTCGAAAAAGTTCTTTCTGTTGAACAAATTCAATAATACTAAATATAGAATTTCCCAATTGCGCATTAGAGGAAAAAGATCTGTTTAGGTCATATCTAATTTTGGTGGATCTAATTTAGACTTGAAACAAACAGACTAAGATAACTAAATAGCAAATTCAGGTGCAACTAGCAAGACCTAAAAGTTTAGGCAATTAACAAAGTTTTTGATTAGTGGTATCTACCTTCACCTTATTATTCTGTCCTTAACCTCTGGTATGCCTATCGTCAAGCCAGGGGTAAGTGAGATCGTCCCCAATCGGTTCTTTCGTCAACAATTCTAAAGAGAGCACCCTTTTGAAATCTATCTATCTTTCTTTCTCTCTCTCTCTCTCTCTGTCTCACTCTCTCTCTCTCTCTCTCTCCCTCTCTCTCTCTCTCTCTCTCTCTCTTTATATATATATATATATATATATCTATATAATTATGTATATATGTATATATGTATGATTGTATGTATATTTCTTCCTAATAGTTTAAAATATTTATTTTACATTTAGTATTTTTTTCAAATTCAATGATGTTTGACAATACAATTTAATTTTTAAAACCGAGCGGCTGAAAAAGTTGATACTCGACTAATTAATAATTTTAGACACTACAAAAAGTTGACTCATTTTATGTGTGTGTGTCTGTGTGTGTGTGTGTGTGTGGTGTGTGTGTGTGTGTGTGTGGTGTGTGTGTGTGTGTGTGT
>NC_028642.1:14697461-14698815 GCF_001406875.1 Solanum pennellii | reverse complement strand
TGTGTGTGTGTGTGTGTGTGTGTGTGTGTGTGTGTGTCTGTGTGTGTGTGTGTTTGTGTGTGTGTGTGTCTGTGTCTATGTCTGTGTGTGTCTGTGTGTGTCTGTGTGTGTGAAGATATATACATATGTATAGGAAGTATTATTCTAGAATATGAGGTGCGATAAATAGTTTTAAATTTTCCACTCTTTTTTACATTATGCGATAAATAGTTTTAAATTTTCCACTCTTTTTTTACATTATGCAATAAATGATATCTACGAGGCTTATCTTAGAGCTCCAAGAGGTCAAACACGTCATGTGGTGATATAAGGGTACTCTAACTTTTAGGTGGTACATTGGTCTCCACATTGTGGAAGAAAAATACCTCAATACTTAGCCACAGCCCAAAGACCATGACTCGTTAGCCTTGTCATGGCGCCTGACACCTTGGCTTCCTAGTGAGGGGTTTAGTAAATTCTGTTTAGCTAATTTTAACAGGATACTGTTTCTATGGAGTTTATGCACCTATAAAAACTATTTTAATTCTTTAACAACTCCGATTAAGTTTTAAATTTCAATCCACATAAGTTCCAAAGTTCTTCATCTCAAAATCCTCTCCCTAGAAAACTCCAAGAAGACGAAGAAGAAGAGATCTCGAAGTCACATTTCTCCATTTTTGCAAGAATTATGAGGTATTTATAATAATATTTTTTATTTATCTTATTCATCCATGGATTCTTCCATCCACGGAGACCCCTGTATTTCCCTTTATTGTGAAGATAAACCCCAACGCTAGCTAGTGTTTTATCCTATATTAAGGGTAGTGTTGAGTATGAATCCAACTGAGTATATATTGATAAATTATAATTATTTTTGTATTTAATCATGATATTATGATGAATTTATAAGTTTATTATATGTAACCCTAGTCTAATTGATAAAAATGAATTATGTGGGTTTATGCCATGAATGGTGAAATTGGGGATTCATAGATGATCTTCTAGAATTGAGGTCATGAGTAGTAATTGTTCAAGAATAGAAACACCTAGACATGAATTGAACTAGATTATGGTAGTTATTATTTGTCATGAATATAAAAGTTGAAGTTGAACATTTATGATGAATTATGATTAGAATCACTTAATAATGAAGAATGTGATTAGAATGCCTTAAAATCTAAGTATTAATCAGGATTGTAATAATTAAAGCTTTGAGAATAAGGATTGAAGGTATGAATGTGTCACGACCCAAAACCGGGGCCGCGACTGGCACCCACAATTTCCCTCCTATGTGAGCGAACCAACCAATCTAACCCTTATCATTTTAACATATATCAACAGAAAATAATGCGGAAGACTTAAACTCATTAAATAA
>NC_028642.1:14610852-14689349 GCF_001406875.1 Solanum pennellii | reverse complement strand
ACCTGTGACGGTCCGTCCTGCACCTCCGTCCTGACGGTCAGAGACTCGTTTCCCGTACCAATTTCTCAAGAGTTGAAGTGTTTTGCAACGGGAGCTTACGACGGCTCGTCGTGGATGTGACGGCACGTCCTGCAGGTCCGTCACAGATTACAGAGAGTCGATTTTCAGTACCCAATTTCAGAATTTCTAAGTATGCTGAAACGAGACCCTGCGACGGTCCGTCGTGCCTGTGACGTTCCGTTGTGGGGTCCGTTTCCTCAGCCAATTTTCCAGAAATAAAATCTGCTGCTCAAAACGACTAAACAGGTCGTTACAGAATGTTTTTTCCTAGTGCTTTGAGAGTTAAGATAATATGATAATTATGAATTTTAGGGGCTTTGAGAGAAAAGATAATATGATATGATCTTGTTGTGTATTGTTGAAAAGATATTATCGCTGACACACTTAGGCATGAATATGCTAGCAGATGAAAGGTTATTTCACTGAGAATAATTCTTGGTTGAAAGGCTTACTAACCTAAAATTAATAAAAGCAAGTTAAAATATAATAGCTTTTGAATTTGTGACATAAGGTACATTCATGAAGCTTGAGTTTCTATGATAAGACCATGGTTGGTAGCTTGAGTCGGGAGCATTTCATGGTAGCTTAGGATTGAGGAATCATACTCTCTTAAGGGTAGCATAATCTAGCATCATAAAATTCTTGCATGATGGCATAACTTGTTTGGTCCAAGACATATTTATGGTAAATCATACTCTCCCAAGAGTAGCTTACATTAACATCATAGGGTGTTTGTATGGTAGCATGGCTTAGTTGGTCTAAGACTATTTAATGGTTGCTAGGAGGGAACACTTGCACCCTTCCTTGAATATATTTGTATTACTTGCTACACTTGAATTATAAATAGTAAATATTAAAGTATGAAAGCCTAAATTCGTAATTAGCGTGGATAGGATTATGGGGTCTTATTCACGCATTGCACAAGTATAAATTGAAGGTACTTATAAAGTATGCCTATTATGTGTTCCATGCTCTTCTTAGGCTGATTAATAGTAATTTTCCTTGATATCCTTGAATAGGTTAACTATGAACAATTGTGAGTAATGACATGTCTTGGGCTAGTAAAGAGGTATTCCTCCATGACAATTATGAATATTAGGGAGAAGTCCCTATTCTAAGTAGCATGTGCATGATGGAGCTAGATTATTTCAAGGAAATAATGTGAGCATTTCATATTGTGAGATTTTCCTATATGATATATTCTTAGCTTGGAATAATCCATAGTTCCACTTCCTTTAATAAGTTTCACTAATGTGAAAGTTCCCTTTTCTATGAGAGATAAGCGACGGATGAGATCGTAAGATGGTGAGTATGATTATGATGACTTCAAAGTGATACTTAGTGTTGATGGGATTATTAAGTATCATTCATGAATTGCACATGTATTCTTTGAGGTTACTTGTGAAATAGTTCTCTTATGATATGAAGGAATATAGAGTTGAACAATGCTTACATGATGCTTATGTTCGAGAGTTTGTTTATGATTATGATATTGTTTCTTGATCTTATAGTTTATATTTAATGAATTTTCTTATGTTGATGGATTATGTCTATGTTGAGTAACCTTTATATTATACTAGCTAGCATACTGAGTACTTTTGTACTTGCGCATACTTTTGCCTGCATTCTCATCAAATTAAGTGTTCGAAGATTTTAGTTCCATTATTGAAGATAGGTTTCTAAAAGTGCAAGAAGTTGAAGACTTGGTGAGTCCTCATAGATTTGATGATGAGGCCACAATTTTCCTTATGTATTTTATTTTCATGTTTTAAGACTCATGTATGGGTTTTTTTCCCAAAGAGTTATTCTAAATTATTGTGTTGGAGGGTTCGAGATAAAAGTCTAGTAAGAATTCCATTTCGAGGTCAAGTATACCATGTTAGATCTAGGGTGTACCCCTAGGTCTTGATAAACTTAGCAGTCAGAGCACAAGGTCTAGAATGATTCTACGATTGTCTCAAACCACGTCTATTAGAGTCTTGTTCTTAAACGTGAAGTGCGCCATATTTATGAATTGGAGACTATTGGATGATTAGGTAATCTCAATTATTCATTCTCTAAGTTGTGCCATAGATTTTGTCTCTAATATATCCTTCGTATAATCGATGCCCTTTGGTTTTTCGGGTATGTCTAAGAAACGAAAATTTTAGGAAGAATGAGGTAGGCATTGAGATTCCTATCTAATTTCCACCCCAAGCTCCTTGATGGCGTATTACAATAAGATGATGGTAGCTCTGGTAAACCCAAATATAGATTCAACGACTTTAAGAGTTAGGGAGATTTTAGTATGAACTCTGTTGAGTTTTATGGACTAGATCTAACGTTGAAGAAGATCCTCAATATTTTATAGATTAAGTGTATAAGGTGCCAGATATCATAAGGTTGACCTTGGGAGAGAACATTTCTTACCAATTAAGGGGTGTAGCACAATTTTGTGTGCACAATGGAAAGACAATAGGCAAGTAGTGGTGGGACCCATAGTTGAAAGGGTTCAAAGAAGCATTATTTCATAGGTTCTTTCCTCGAGAGTTGAGGGAGGATATGGTGGAAGATTTTTGTAACCTTAGTAAAGGTAGAACTAGTGTTAAAGATTATGCCTTGAAATTTACCCAACTATCAATGTGTGTTCCATCTATGGTAGAATATTCGAGAGATAAGATGAGTGGGTTCTTGACGGGGGTGCCCTACTTGGAAGCTAAAAAATGTTGTACAACAATGCTCCATCATTATATGTACATCTCACGTCCTATGGTGTATGCTCAAAAAATAGAGGAGGATAAATCTAGGGAGAAAAATAGGGCTCCGATGGATGATGATACAGTTCGATTGTAACACTCCGAATGTAACATGACTTAGGCTAGATATTAGCCTATTGAAAAATGATTAAAATGATGTTCCAAGCCCTATATAGATGTAATGAACTCAATTAAAAAAGATGAGATCCAAAACGATAAAGAAAGACCTTGACATGCGGTAACTAGCTAATTTGAACTAGTTGACGTCCCTATGTTTTGTGAAGGTTTGGGAGTGCCAAATGAAATACTAAATTTGTAAAAAGACTTTAAATAGTTAGTATGCTGTACAAAGGGTCCAACGTGTTTTAAGGAATCCCAAGGACCCCCTGAAGGGTCCTTGATGAGGACCCGATCATGGGAGAGCAGGCTACCAAAGCAGGCTGCGCAACAAGGAATTTGAGGGTTTCTGCACGACACGCAGCCATCACCTTGATGCCCAAAAATTTCCTCGCGAAACAGATCCTCCATGATTCTGACTTTATCAACCCATATTTCAAAAATAAAATATGAAAATGACCCCGCGACTCGAAGCCACTTCACAGAATCGTCCGTGTCATTTTTAAGTCAATTAAACTTCACAAAAATACCCATTTAAGAGAGGGGTCTTTTGGGTATTTCGAGAAACGAGTTTATAATTATTTAATGTGAGTTTTATACCACTTTCACTAACTTCGAATCACATTAAGCAAATCCCTCTCATCTCTCTCAGGAACTCTCTTTTTTCAAACTTCATTGAAGAACAAGAAAAGCTTAAGGAAGAAGACGAAGACTTCAAGATTTTAACTCATAATTTGTGCAATATCTTCAATAAGGTATGGGTTGTTCACTCTTGGGATTCCTTTACCCAAGATGTCCTTTCAAAGATGATTTTCAAGAACTCAACTCCAAGGGTTTTTACTCTACAAAATGGGTTTTCATCCTAGATCAAGATTTATGACTAATGATGAAAAACTATGAAATTCTATGACTAATTAAGTATGTATGGTTGGGTAATTGATATGTAATGGCTGAGTTTAGTGTGAAGCATGTTCCCTCCCTAAATAATGAATTTGATTATGTGATTTCTATTACTTAATGTCATAAAAACGTAGGGATTGGAAATATAGTTGAATGAACTCATAAATGAATCCTTTCTCTTAGCCTTAACTATGAATTGGTCTTGTGTATGACTAAAGTTGTTGGATTTTTTATGTTATTGAGTATTTCGACATATTATTGGATGATTGTTATAAATTGAATGTATGTTATTGATGAAGATTCTTAGAAGCAATTAGGTAAGTCTTCTAAAGTCATGATTTCTCAATTTTGTTTATCTTAGCCTTTAAATGATGTTGCTATGCAATTGAAGTATGTATGATGTTGCTATGTTTATATGTTGGGAATGTGGGATCGTGGTAAGGATATTCTAATGGAAATTAATGAAGTCAATATTTATCTTGTATGCCTTATACACTATGATTATGATACGTTAATCTCACAAATGAAGGTTGTGATTAAAGAAAATTCTCATCGAAACCTAAAGAGACTATGATCATGTTTAGACAAGGAGTTAATCTTCTCTGATCTATTATAATATTTATGAGTAAATGAGAGCTTAAAGGTTATTCACGAAGGGTCTTTAGCTTAGCATCGATGGACTAGATATGAGGGGTGTCCCTTCCCAAGTTAGAAGGTAGATTCATAATGACTCTCATTACATAGAGGATGCCATGTAATGTTGAACTATGGGTCTCTAATATATCTCATAGCTCTTGAACTATGTTGCAACCATAGATATTCTATCTATTTTATCTACCTAAAAAGATATGTTCATGTTTATTTCTACTTTTGCCGGTAGACCACCTTCTTTCGGTGTGGGGTTTCAGGACACCAGATTCCATATTTAGCTCACATGGTCTATGTTGTTTTAGTTGATCGTTCGCTAAAGTAAAATGAAAGATTAGGAAATTGACATCTACTATGTTAACATGAGGAGTCTACATAGTATAGGTAGGGGTATGGGACTCTACCTAGACATTGCACAAGTTGACTCTAAGGGAAGTGCTAGGAGATTGTTCTAATCTAATATGAATATCCAATGTATAATGCTTATGACATATGATGTTTCTCTTATATGATGTTGACTATAGTAATGAACTTGAAATAGTATGTTTTGTTATATGAGATTGTAAGATCTCAAAAATAACTTAGGTGAACTAGAGCCTAACATGCTGGTAATGGTTGTATATGGTCATAAATTAGTCTAATATATGGTATTGAGGAAGTTTCTAATAGTTTAGGTGCACTGAGGTCAAATGCCAAGGGACGAACAACTAAGACGTTCAATGACTAAGTCACCTATGTGCCTTCTATGTGGTTCAATGTGTTTATGTGTAATTAATGAGGTTATAATGTCCTTAAATGATTTATTATGGTTTATATAGTCAGTGTGTCATGTTTCGTGAAGTTTGGAGGCCAAACATCCAAGAAAGTCCATGACGCTCAAAAGTGATGCTTTTAAATGACCTTGTGTGTCTAGGCATGTTTCGTCGAGTTATACATGTTCTTTTTGGGTGAAATTCATGTGAGAGGTTCTTACATATATATGATCATGGTTGGGTTGGAAAGGTCTGAGAAAACATCCCCAAGGACAAACCAAGGGTCCTTGAGGAAGGACCCAAGTTGGTGCCCAAGGTTGCCCAACACAGCGCAAACCACAGAGGAAATTGACAACCAGTGGGACACTCAACGCCCCATTGTTAGTGTTTCATATGTTAATACATGGGCATGGGAGAGGATATTCCAACGAACTGCCTCAGTTTCCAACCACGAACCAACAGGATGGTCCGTTGATCAAGGGACGGGCCGTCGTTTGGCAACCGTCGTTGGGGCTATGTTCTGTGTGCAGTTCTCTGTTAAGTGAGGGATAAAAGTGTAATTTCCCCCTACTTCCAAATAAGAGTATTCACGGTTCCTTATGGGTCTTTTGAGTATTTTAAATGTGTTTATAAGCCAAAAACACTTAAAAACATTTCATTCTTCTAAAATCAAAACTCAAATCCCTTAGAATTCTCTCTAGAACTCCATTGGAGTCAAAACTCAAGGAATATGTTGCATTGAGTAATTGAGTGGATATCCTTCATCATATTTAAGAATTAGCTTCATTGAGGTATGGATTTTTATCCTCGAAACTCTCTTCATCAAGGAGCACAACTCTCAAGATGTTTTCTATAGTTTTCAAGTTGAATTGTCCAATTTTAATTATGATCTATTCCATGGGTTCTTGAATCAATGGTTTCTAACAGTGAACAATGATTTAGTTGTTATTCTATTCATGATTTTAACCTAAATTACCTTTGAACCCATGAATTGGATAAACCCTAGTTTTTTACTAAGGTATGGGTTACTTGATATTAATCAAATGTTAATGAATTAAAATGTAGTTTTATGTAGGCTATTGATTGATGTAATAATTATAGTAAATTTATATCTAGGTTGAATTAAATTGATGAATATGTAGAAATTTTACCTAGTTTAATGAATATTGTTATAATTATGTTTAATTGGTTGTTATGGCCATGGGTAAGGGCCTTGTGATATCGAATTGGGTGATTTGGCATTGGATTGAGGTGTTGAGGATGTTGTGGTGGTATGCTTCCCTATTCCTTTATTTTTATGATTATTAAACCTCAACTATGTTTCGAATGGTATGGTCCACTTATGGTGGCAGTTTTATGTGCTTTACTTGCAATAGATGTGGCCTTGTCGGCATTATTTTAAGTAATATGATGATCATGTACTTCTCGGCAAACTACTTTAAGTAATGTGACTAATTATATAGTTAATTATGTGAAGTATGATGATATCTATCTACATATTAAGTAATGTGAAAGTATGTGTGTTCTATTGATGTTATGTAGGTGATCATGCTAGACTATGAATGTGTCCTTGTGTGTTTAGTCTTATGGTTGATTTATGTTAATCCTACTCGAATATATGAGTCTATGATTTTAACATCTTGAAAATTCAAGATGTGTCATAAGTCCTAACATAGGTTTCATAAGGTCTAAATATTGTTTTAAGTCGATTACAGATGAATACATGCCACTTAGAAAGTTTAAGAACCAAAATGTCCATGACGTTAGGGAAGTTAGTTCAAACGGCTCTTTGTGTGCCTTAGCCTATTTTACTAACTTTAGGAGTAAGAAATGTATGAAAACTGGTAAAAAGGTAATAAATAGGTGTTGGAGTAATTTCATGGTCGAAAAGTCCGGGTAAGACTCCCCAAGGAGTAAACAAGGGCCCTTGAGGAGGATCCTAGCGTTTGAAGCAACACTACCTGGTAGAGTGCGTCGACGACGCAAGTGATGGGTCATGTGTGGACAAAGGTTGAGCGATGCCACCGTTGTCCCATAGTTAGACCTGATGAGTGAGAATCTCTCCTACATAGTCTCTGAACTCATCGACGGAGTGCAGGAAGAAAGGGGAAGTGTTCGTCGACTCACAGACCGCCCGTTATTCGGGGTCTCGTCTATGAGGGTCGAGTTTACTGCTTAATTTAAGTTGATCTCATATAATTAGATAGGGGGTTAGGTGGTTTAATTATGGGTTAAGAGTGTCTAATTATGTAACATTCCAGAAAATATACTTGTGTATTGAAAAGCCTAATAGATTTTAAGAATAGGTATTGGGGGTACATATGCATCCCAACGCCCAATTTTGAGTAGTATTGGGCATATTGGAGAATATTGGCTTAAGGGTGTTAGACAATTTCTAAGTATTAACATAATTTAGAATACACCTTGATGTTAAAATGCCGCAATCCAACCTTGTTGTACTTGCAATAAAGACCCTAAGCTAAATTTTTCCTTTACAGCTCATAAAAATTAGGTACGAGGCATCCAAGTGTCAAGGGTTGGTTATGGTCCTAACGACTTAGGGGTGCTTTAATAATTACCCTAGATCACTAAATTAATTTTAATTAATTAATTTAAATTTTTAAAACCGAAACCACCATGCAATTTTCACCTTTCAGTTAAGTCAAGTCAGAGACAACCTAGTACCTAAACTGGATGGTCCAAAGGGTTGGTTATGGTCCTAACGACTTAGGGGTACTGCAGATATTACCCTAGGTCACTTAAATAATTGAAAATAATGGTCAAACCCGAATCAGGCTAGGTCAGATGTTGTCCTATTTGTAGTAGAATCAGGAGGGGCATTTTAGGTAATTTCAGTGGAAGGTCTTTAGGGTAACCTATGGAACGTCTATAATACATATTAAGTCTGTTTTAGACCAGAATTACACATCCCAAACAAGAACCAAACGGAATTATCTTAATCTCTCAAGAACCCTCTCTTTTCCAAACTCCATTGAAGAACTAGAAAAATCTTAAGGAAGAAGACTAAGGTTATGAAGTTTACAACAAAGATTTCGTGGATTCTTCATCTAAAAGGTATGGTTATTCATCCTTAAAATCTCTTTCTTCAAGGAGTAAATTCCAATGATTTTTCAAAGATGATCAAAAACATTATCTGTCCAATTTTATGATTCTAGCCATGGGTTATTGCATAAAAAGGTTTTAAATCAATCTTTTAGAATTAAATTGACGTTAATGCAATGTTTTAAAGCTATTATTCTTATCAGCCCATGCAAGCCATGCGAATTCCTATATTTACTATTTTATGGGTTAAAGTGATGATGTATCTATACATATGAATTAATGGGTAGTTTCTTATGGGATTTCTAAAGATGTAAAGATTATGTGCAATTGATATTTAATTGGTCTTAGATTGTTTAGTCTATGTTGAATTGACCTAGTTACATCTAGTATTATGATTTATACTTCTAATTGATGATCATGGCCTTGTCGTCACTACTTGAAGTATTGTGATGATTTGTCTAATTTATTATTGAAGTATGATCATATCTATCTACATGCTAGTTAGGTGAAAGTATGTTCTCTTATATGGATATTAGGTGATCATGTTGGACAAAGACTATGTGTTTGTGTGTGTAGCCTTAAAATTGATACATGATTATGCCTACTTTAATATATGAGTCTTTGATGATTATATCAATAATTTTACAGTAATAAACAGGGTGACATAATGATGATAAGGGTCATTCCTAAGTGCTTCAAAGAATGGTATGTGTTTGATATAAAGTAATGTATGTTGTGATGTGTTTTGGTAGACTAGTGTCCCTTACATGATACATGTATATGATGAAAATGAATATCTTGACTTAGTAGGCTTATGCACCTTTTTCTTGTATGTGTATGGAAGAATGTTCAATGAAAGTCTAGGATCGGTAGACCTAAGATGGTTCCCTCATAAGCATGACTAATACGAGGAATCTTTTATAGAAAGAAGGTTAAAAATGAGCTGCGTTAAAGACCATCGAATGGCATCCCTAGTGGACCCATCTTTGGTAGGTACATTATGACTATGTAATTAGTAAGAGATGATACCTTTTCATATGTCCCTTAGATTAAACTTACTCTATGAGAACAAAGGCTAGCACCGAGAGAATATGTTATGGTTTGAAGCTCTACTTGAGAATGAGACTAGATAGAAATGTATCTCTACTTGGAATGAGACTAGAGTACATAAAATACCATCATATTCCTTAACAACGTGCCTACATGGGATGTGTCCTCGTTCTACCCTTGGAAAGTAAAACACCCTCATCAGAGTAGGTTGGAACTCCAGATTTCATGCCTAGATAGTATGGTCTATGTCGGTTATTGCCTATTCTCATCATGTGGGGTATATGCTAGTGTTGGATAAGTTCTAGGAAGTTTAGGTAGTTGAATGGGACACTATCTAGACGTTGCACGACTAGACTTTGAAGATATTAGTATGTGAGACCCTAGGTCACTCCAAGTACCTTATGTGAAGTCTTTAATGAATAATATGTCATCTAATTGACTTATTGAATGATCACGTCATTAGCTAAAGTATGATTTATAGAACGTGCTCTATCTAGGGTAGCTTTGAGGGTTGCTTAGGTAAGCTTGAAGAAGGTGTATGGGCGGTGTCTTCTTGTTCTACCTCTGTGAATCTTAGAGTAACCTTATGTGGGAAATTAATGAAACAAACAAGAGAATGATTTTATCGTAGCATAACCTTTGGTTATTATAATGAAAGTTAAAAGAAGTTACGGTAAGGTTAAACTCAAATCACTGTAATGTCCTTCAATATTGATAAAATGCTTATGTGATATCTCTGATGTTTCTAAGGTGCTAAACATTGTTCTTACACTTATACGATGAAGTCTTAACAAAAAAGAGCATGTTTAATACGAATGTACATTTTTCATGATTTTATGCATACGCCATACTTAGTACAAGTGTTTGTACTAATTCCATAAATTTTGTTTGTATTTAAAGATGTAGGTTATTTGAAAAGAGTCTCGAAATTGAAGCTTGGGTTAGTGTTCATTCAAGCAAAGTGTTTTGTATATCCTCACTTTATCCTAGGACATCTAGATGTTTAGTTTCCTTATTGAAGTATTGTTATAGATTTAACTATTATATATATTTGTATGTGTAAGATGGAAACTTTGAGACTTAGTCTTTCATTATGTATTTTCTATAAAAGAGAATATTTTAGTAATATTATTTAGTAGGAAAAGTTTAATTCCACACTACTTTTCATACTTGTATGCAATGAAGGGTATGAAAGGGCTTGTCTTTGACCTCTGAGGGGTCGATGATGCCGTGTCGCATTCCGAGATTGCACCCTAATATCTAGGGTATGGTTTCAGGTTTTTACAAACTTTGTATTAGAGAATAAGGTTATGAAGTAGTCTTAGGAATCAAAAAGTCTCAAAAAGCCATGTCTAGTAGAGCCTTGCCCATCGGTGTAATTCGCGCACATCTATGGGCGAGAGGCTATAGGACGATATAATTTCCCTTCTTTTCTACTCCTATGTCGTGTCTTAGAGTAAAAAGTTATAAGTGATCTTTTCTTATGGTTTTACTTGTGTTTCTAAGAAGATGAATACGAGAAGGATACCAACTAGGAACGTTGAAGAAAATGGTGTGAATGAGGGTCTTCCTCCCCGAGGGGGACATGTTCCACAAGTTATGTAACTTCCTCCTTATGATGATGAAGATGCCGGTAAGTTATAGTTTTCTCTCCTTAGTTATATAACATCCTTCTAAGTGGGGGTGTATGGTGAGTAGTTGTGTTATAAATTGTTGTCTGATATCTTCTATTCAATTCAAGCTTGAGAGATAGAATGTCATAGTAGCATGTTGCATGTTGCATTGTGTTTAGGAGTCTAATTTAAATTGAAGTTAATTGACTTGTTTTCTGAATAGGTTCATATGTTATGGCAAAACATAGAACAAATGTTTTAAAAAGATGTTTTCATACTCTATTCTTGCACTTATGTGAAACATGTATGCATATGTTTTCTTTAAATTTTTTTGTTGTCTTGAGAAGAACGATGGCTTGGTACATTTTTGATGCATTTTTAGCTAATAATAAGGTTGAGAAGGGAGTTACTCTCTTATATGATTATGTGTCATGAATTGGGTGCTATGTGTAATAATATGTTATGTGATGATTGTGTTGCTAGTATTGAGTTTATTACCTTCCCTTAAAAATATTTTAGTGTCATTCGGGGATGAATATTCATAAGGGAGGGACAATGTAACATTCTAGAAAATGTACTTGTTTATTGAAGAGCCTAATAAATTTTGAAGAATAGGTATTGGGGGTACATAGGCATCCCAATGCCCCATATTGAGTAATATTGGGCATACAGGAGAACATTGGTAGGGTGTTAGCCAATTTCTAAGTATGAATAAAATTTAGAATACACCTTGATGTTAAAATTCCCCAATCCAAGCTTGTTGTACCTGCAATAAAGACCCTAAGCTAAATTTTTCCTTTACAGCTCATAAAAATTAGGTACGAGGCATCCAAGTGTCAAGTCTAGGTACCATAGTACATGACCATTCAAAATGACAATATAGATTAAGCAGTGCCCAATAACATAGTGGGAATCCTTGAACAAGTAGTGAAGTTTCCTAAAGTGCAAGGTTGGGTAAAGGACACGGCAACACATATGCAATCACATGTTCAAGCACATGTTCTACCAACGGCCAAGAGACAAGCCCCAACCGAATCGGTTAGGGTGGTTAGGGGGCAGGCCTGTAGGATCACGCGGGGCCAAGTTCCCTAACTTATTCTAGGTCCAAACTAACTTCCCTAACTATCTAACTAACGTAGGACCAACTAAACCTAACGAACTAGGGTGCCCGAAATCCTATGACCTAACCGGGTGACCTAAACGAATAACTAACTAAAGAAACATCCTAGTACCTAAACTAGGATGGTCCAAAAGGGTTGGTTATGGTCCTAACGACTTAGGGGTACTTTAGTAATTACCCTAGTTCACTAAATTAAATAAATTAGAAACTTAATAATTAAATTAAATGGACAAAACCGAACAACTACACAATTTCAAGATTTCGGCTAAATGAAGTAAGAGACTACCATGTACCTTAGGGGTACTTTAGTAATTACCCTATATAACTTAATTTATAAAATCGGAAACTTAATTAATTAAAATCATGATCAAACCCGAATTAGGCTAGGACAAATGTTCTCCTTTTTGTAGACGAATTAGGCGGGGCGTTTTAGTTAATTTAAGTTGGAGGTCTTTATTGTAACCTATAGGATGTATATATATAGATATTAAGTCAGTTATAGACCATAATTACACGTCCCAAACAAGAACCAAACTAAATTATCTTAATCTATCAAGAACGCTCTCTTCTCCAAACTTCATTGAAGAACTAGAATAAGCTTAAGGAAGAATACCAAGGTTTTGAAGTTTCCAACGAAGATTTCATGGATTCTTCATATATAAGGTATGTTTATTCATCCTTTATATATCTTTATTCAAGGAGTCAATTTCAATGACTTTTCAAAGATGATCAAAAATATGATTTGTCCAGTTTTATGATTCTTGCCATAAGTTCTTGAATAAAAAGGTTTTAAATCAATGTTTTAGAATTAAATTGATGTTAATGCAATTTTTTAAAACTATAATTCCTTTGAGCCCATGCAAGCCATTCAAATTCCTATTTTGACTATTTATGGGTTAAGTGATTATGTCTCTGTACTTATGAATTAATGAGTAGTTTCTTATGGGCTTTCTAATGATGTAAATATTATATGCAATTGATGTCTAGTTGGTCTTAGATTGTTAAGTCTACGTTGAATTGACCTTGTTACATCTAGTATTATGATTTATACTTCGAATTGATGATCATGACATTGTCGGCACTACTTGAAGTATTTTGATGATTTGTCTAATTGATAATTGAAGTATGTTTTTTTCTATCTACATGCAAGTTACATGAAAGTATGTTCTCTTCTATGGATATTAGGTGATCATGTGGGACTCTAACTATGTGTTTGTGTGTGTAACGTTAAAATTGATAAATGATTATGCCTACTTAACTATAGCGTCTATTATGATTATATCAATATTGTTATAGTAATAAATAGGGTGACATAATGATGATAGGGGTCGTCCCTAAGTGCTTCATAGAATGGTATGTATATGAAATAATGTAATGTATGTTGTTTCTTGTTTTGGTACACTAGTGTCTCTTATTTGATTCATGTACATGATGAATATGAATATGTTGACTTTGTAGGCTTATGCAAATTTGTCTTGTATTTGTATGGAAGAATGTTTAATGAAAGTCTAGGATCCGTAGACCTAAGATGGTGCGCTTCTATTAAAGACTAATACGAGGAATCTTCTATAGAAAGAAGGTTAAGAATGAGCTATCCTTAGAGATCATCGAATGGCAACCCTAGTGGACCCATTTTTGGTAGGTACATTATGACTAGGTAATGACTAAGAGATAGTACCTTTTTATATGTCCCTTAGGTAGAACTTACTGTATGAGAACAAAGGGTAGCACCAAGCGAATATGTTACGGTTTTCAGCTCTACTTGAGAATGAGACTAGAGGTCAATGTAGCTCTACTTGATAATGAGACTAGAGTACATAAATGACCATCATATTCTTTAAGCATGTGCCTACATAGGATTTCTCCTTGTTCTACCCTTGGCAAGTAGAACACCCTCATCGAAGTAGGTTGGGACTCTGGATTCCATGTCTAGCTAGTATGGTCTATGTCGTTTATTGCATATTCTCATCATGTGGGGTACATGCTAATGTTGGATAAGTTCTAGGAAGTTTAGGTAGTGGAATGGGACGCTATCTAGACATTGCACGACTAGACTTTGAAGATATTAGTATGCGAGACCCTAGGTCTTTCCAAGTCCATAATGTGAAGTCTTTAATGAATGATATGTCGTCTAATTGACTATATGAACGATCACATATTTAGATAACATATAATTAATATAACGTGCTCTATCAAGGTAGCTTTGAGGGTTGCTTAGGTAAGCCTGAAGAGGGTGTATGAGCGTCCTCTTCTTGTTCTACCTATATGAATCTTAGAGTAACCTTAGTTGGGGAGTAATGAAACGAATAAGAATATGATATTATCTTAGATAACCTTTGTTGATAAGAATGCAAGTTAAAACGGGTTACAGTAAGGTTAAACTCAAATCCCGGTAATGTCCTTCAATATTAATAAAATGCTTATGTGATATCTTGTATGTTTCTAAGGTGTTAAGCATTGTTCTTAAACTTTTACTATGAAGTCTTAATCAAAAAGAGCATGTTCTATACAAATGATCATTTTTCATGATTTTATGCATACGCCATACTTAGTACAAGTGTTTGTACTAATTCCATATATTTTGTTTATCTTTAAAGGTGTAGGTGGAGTTTGAAAGGAGTATCGAAATTGAATCTTGGATTAGTGTTCAATATAGAAAAGAGTTTGGTATGTCATCACTTGATCCGAGGATATCTTGATGTTTATTTTTTCGTATTGAAGTATTATAATAGATATAGATATTTTGTATATTCGTATTTCTAAGATGGCGTCTTTGAAACTTTTTCTTTTATTATTATTTTTCTATAAAAGAAATATTTTGAAGTAATATATTTAGTATGAAAAGTTTCAATTTCGCACTACTTTTCATACGTGTATGCAATGAATGGTACTAAAAGGCTTGTCTTAGACAACTGAGAGGTCGACGACGCTGTATCGCGATCCGAGATTTCACCCTAACAACTAGGGTGTTGTTTGGGCTTTGAAAAATTAAGTTTATTAAACACCCAATATAAATACTCCCAACCCTTGTTAATCTAAGACAATTCTTAAATACAATCTCTCTTCCTTCTCTCTTCTTTCTGTCTCTACTTGAACTCACCATTCAAGACTAGCAAGGATAAGGGTTTGGGGGCTGGAAAGGGACAAATTCAGAATCGAATTTTTGTCAAACGTTAAGGTATGAGATCTAATTCGACTTTGAGACTCTTTCCTCAAAGAGTTCCTTCAAAATGGATTTAAAAAAGTTGAGTTTTCTTATGTGTTTCATCCAATGACGAAATTGAAGTTATGAATTGATATGTTGATGATTTTTTAGGTAATATTGAATAGATTAGTTTCACTTGGTTATGGTAATTGTTGATGGTTTGGTCTAAATTGAAGAACATTATCCACAATCGCTAACCCTAGATTATGATTTTGACCTATATTGTATTGTGATCATTCAATTAACTTTGTTATTGATTAGATTACTTTCCTATGGTATATTATGAATAAATTAAGATGAATTATAGGCCTATCATGCTAGTTTCTTGAGATGTGATTTAGGTTATAATGTATATTGTGAAATTAGACTATGTATCTTTTCATAAGCTATGATCTAGTGTTGAGTTGTGTTATAAAGATGCATTTGTAGTTGTTATCTTATTGGTTATCAATGTGTTATGATGTTATTCACCCAGTTGGGTTGAGTTATAGGTTGATGGTAAAACCTTGATGATGAACTATGATAAAGACTTGGTAAGTCTTAGAAGCTCTATCTTTACTTCCGATTGTGATTAATTGTGGTTATGTCATGATGTTACATTGAAGTCTGCCTTATAATAGGATTATAGGGTGGTATGATATTGAATTGAATTGTCTTGACTATGTTGTGAGGTTGATTAAGCTGTATGTGAAATAAGGATGGTGAAAACTATAAACGTACCTTGATATGGTATGAAATGCTAATGTGCTAACCTCACTTGTATGTATTGGGATGAAAGGACTTTTACTCATGCCATTCTTATTGAACTATTGATGATGATGATTATACAAGGGATAGACCCTATCACCTAAACTAAGCTATGGTTGATAATTAAAGGTTTCAAGACATTTCAAAAAGGGACTCTAGCTTAGAACCTAGTGAACTAGATTGAGGAGTGTTCCTTCCCACATAGGGAAGGTAGGAAGACTACATTACTCTTTAGATTAAAGAATATATTGCATGGCGCATAAAGAGGGTCCCAAATATATCTCCTAGTTCTTGAACTATGTTGCCCCCATAGGAATACTAGCTAGTGGATCCACGTAGTTGCTATTTTTTATGTTTTGGTACAACTTTGGCAAGTAGTCTGCCTACATTCGGTGTAGGGTTTTATGACACTGGATTCCACACTAGCTCATGTGGTCTAAGTCGGTTAGGTAAAGATGTTCCCAAAAGGTAAAATGAATTAAAGGACTTGAACTCTAACTTGGATAACCTAAGAGGTCTAGGTTAGTCTAGGTATGGTTATGGGACTCAACCTAAACATTGCACTAGTTAGCCTTGGGGGATTCTTACAAGGAGGTTCTTTCATACGTTTATGTTATGATGATATATGATATGTACATGATTACTTTGGCACATTGTTCATATTATATGTTTATTAGTTCACTTATGAGTATGCGTTGGGTTGTAATGTTTATACGATTAATTGTAAACCTAACTGTTATGTTATGTAAAGTTGGACATTCGTCATGGCTTGTTGTTGAGAATACCTGATTGAGTAAGGTTATGGGGCTTTTCTTGGTTATTGCACTTGTTGATTTGATAACGGTTCATGAGTAGTTATCTTGCTTATTATTATATGATTGACTCTCATTCGTTCTTGTGATATTATTCCTTGATGATGGGGTTGTAGTAAATCATGGTTTCAAGCATGTTGGAATGTGTATTACTTGTTGAGTTAGTAAGCATGTTTGGTTGATTGATATGACTTGCTTAACTTCGCATTAGGTTCCTATAGGGGTAAAACGACATGTTTTTAATAAAAGTCCCTTTTTAGCTTGTGTTGCTTGTATATGTGCATAAGGTCTCATACGTAGTACATGTGGAGTGCTAACCCCATTTTCTTCCATTTTCCAAATATTTTAGGTTCTGGTCGTTGAAGAGTTTGGAAGGCGATTTTGTTGAAGGCTTGGCTTCTTCATTTCATCCAAGTGGGGTAGATCCTCAATGTCCTAAGGGCAATGTCACTATATTGCTTACGGACTTGTTATGAGCTTCAAAACTTTCATATATTTCCTTTTCAATTAAGTACTATACTTTGGCATGACCTATATGTGGTCTTGTTGGATTGATGTAAGGGCTATGCCATATTGTGATAATCGTTTTGATGGTATGAGATGAGACAGTTGTTGAGACTATTTTTATATTATATATATATATATATATATATATATATATATAGTCTATGTAACCTTCCTATATGAAGGGTCTATGTATACTCGATACGAATATATTATGTGTATGTAGAGGTCTATGTAAACCCCCAAGTAGTTATAATGAAAGTTTTAAATTTTTCCGCAATTTTCAACCTATTAATGTGACGACATGAGACTACGAGACTAGTCTCAATCCTTTTAAAGGACGCCGCCACCGGTTACATCTAGGGGGTAAACTCGGATGTGACAATGATGGTCATAATTATGTTGATATGATAGTATATAGAATGACTTGAAGATGATAAGGGTTATTTCTATGTGCTTGTAGAATGAATATAATATGTGTTAAAGTGATGTATGTGGTGTGTTGTCTAGGTTGACTTGTGTCCCTTTCTTGATGTATGTATGAAAGTTAATATGTGATGTCTTGACTTAGGAAGCTAATGTCTTAGTCTTGAATGTATGAATTACATGTGACCTTAAATGAAGTTAAGAGGGTCTCTTATGTGAAACCTTGAACCTAGTGGTAAAGTTATGAATGTTGAAGTCGTAAGCTGTAATGGTATACTTCAACGTAAAGGAATGGTAGGAGTAAGATTAATTTCCTAGAACTGAATCATATTAATCCTTATGAAAGTCATCATGAGATTCTTGTCGCCATTGGGAGGTAGCCCTAGTGGACCTTTCTTTGGTAGGGTAAATGTCATTGGTAATGAACTTTATATGGAACCCTTTTATATGAACCTTAAGTTTAAATTACTCGATGAGAACTAAGGCTAGCACCGAGTAACTATAGTAAGGGAAGTAGTTCTAGTTAAATAATGAGACTAGATTACAAAGCATGACATTTTTATTAGCCTTAAATAAGTTAAATGAAGTTTAGGTAGTGGTATGGGACACTATATAGACATTGCACAATAGGCTTTGAAGGTGTTATTGGGAGTTCCTAGGTCTTGTCCAAGACCATTACTTCGATGTCCTTTATGTATTGAATATCTTCTAGATGAACTAATGAATGTGATGACTTAAGTTAAGAAAGTATTTTGAATTAGTACTTATATAGAGTAGTTAAGGGTTGTCTAGTTAAGGTGTGAAGGGGGCATAGGAATGGTCACTTCATATCATACCTAGATGAGTCTTAAGAATGATTCTAGTAAGGGAAGATTTAGATTATGTGGGCAGGATCTAAACATAGGAAGTTGAAAGGATTATCTAGGTATTTTTGAAGAGGTTAATCATGGACGTTATATTCTTGATTTACTTAAGTAAGTCTTTTGATAACCTTTCGTAAGAGAATGTCATAGTATCTATATGTTGATATGTTTGATGTCTTTTATTGTATATATGTGTCTTATTATAAGTATTCTTGAGGTTAATTTAGGTCTGCTTAGGGAGGTTTTATGGATGGTCTCTCTTTGTGTTCCTTAAATGAGTCTTAGGATAGCGTTTAGTGAGAAGACTACATGCTAGGAAGTTTTAAAATGGAAAAGAAAGAACTTCACTGTACTTCACTGTACACTGAAATGGAGTTAGTGTAAAGTACTTCCAAAAATTAAAATAAATTGTTTAAATGCTATCTTATGTGTTTCTAAGTTGTTAAATGTTGTTCTTACAATCATAATATGATTTTTTAAAAACGAAAAAGCTGCATATTTCTAATAAATATCCATTTTCTTGATATTCATGCATTATGCCGTACTTAGTATATGTGGTTCTACTAATCCATGCTTTTATCTATCTCTATAGTTGTTTGTAGGTAAGGAGCATTTGAGAAGTAAGAGTTGGACCCTAGCATCGTCCAAGAGAATTCGAAGTATGTCCTCATTTGACTCGAGGGGGTAGATGTCTTTTATGTTTCTGATGAAGTATTGTAATAGACTAAGTATTTCTATATTAGTATTGTATATAGGCCATTTCCCAAAAGTATTCTTGTGTCTTAATTTTGATGAGATTGAGACTTATTATTTCATATGAATTTCTATGGAACAGTTTTTAAAGACTATGATATATTTATGAAAAATTTTAATTCCGCACGACTTTTCATTATATATATGCAATGAATGATATGTCAGGGCTTGTACAAGACCTCCAAGAGGTAAAGTACTCCTGTTGCAATATGAGACTGCCTCTAACTTCTAGGGTGTGATTTTGGGATGTGACAAGCTCGGTATCAGAGTAAAGGTTATGAAAATAGTTTTATGAATCGAAAAGTCACGTCTAGTAGTGTTTTGACCATCGGTGTGAGTCTGACACATCTAGGTGAGAGAGGCTATAAGATGATAGAGTTTTTCTTTTTTCCTACTCCTATGTCATGACATAGAGTAAAAGTTATGAGTACTCTTTTCTTATGGTTTTCCTTTTGTGCCTAGGAAGATGAATACGAGGAGGACACCGGCAAGGAGAGTTGAGTAGAATGAGGAGCAAGAGGAGATTCCTCCTCAAGTTGAGGAAGTTTAGAAAATTCCTCAAGGTGCTTAAGGTGATCAAGTCCATATTGTGAGTGGACGTGATGATGTCCAGGAGTTGAGAAATAGGGATATGATAGAGGCTTTGCTTGTTTTAGCCCGAGCCGTGACTACTCAAGTAAATTTGAGTGTGGATCCTAGGGTGAATGTTGTGGAGAGAACTATGACTTCTAGGTTGAGAGACTTTATGAGGATGAAGCCTCCAATCATTCTTGGATCTAATGTACGAGAGGATCCCCAAGAGTTCCTAGATTGAGTGTACAACGTGTTGAGTGCTATGGGGGTAACATCTAGGGAGAAGGTGGAATTGACTTCGTATCAATTAAGGGTTGTTTCTCAAATATGGTACAATTAATGGAAGGACAATAGGATGGAGGAGTCGGGTCCTACTGAGTGGGAAGAATTTAAGGAAGCTTTTCTTGGTAAGTACTTTCCCTGTGAGAGGAGGTAAGTTTAAATGGAGGAGTTTATCAATCTCAAGCAAGGTAATATGAGTGTTGAGGAATATTCTTTGAAATTCTCTATGTTCTTTAGATATACCCCATCTCTTGTGTCTAATCCAAGGGATGAAATGAGTGGTTTTGTAAAGAGCGTGGCCGATCTAGTGAGGGAGGAATATCCTACGACAATGCTACATGATGATAGGACCTTAGCTAGACTCAAGGTGTATGCCCAATAAATTTAAGAGTCTAATCATAGGAGGATGTATAGAAACTAGAAAAGGAGTGGTTCTACTGACCAAGAGCAATCTAGGTTTACGAAGAGGGCCCAAGGTCAATAAGAGACTAGAAGTTCTAAGGTTAAATTGGAGAAAAGAGGTGGTTCTTAAAATGTCAAACCTACATGTGTCACTTGTTGAAAGAGGAGTTGTGGTGAGTGTCTAAGGGGTACAGGGAGTTGTTATGGTTGTGGCAAGGAAGGACATATAGTGAGAAATTGTCCTAACATTGATTCTTGAAAAAAAGAGGGTAAGCAAGTTGCTCCAAATATTCCAAAGGAGGATGTTCCAAAGGCAAAGGCTCGTTTCTATGCACTTTGAGCAAGCAGATCAAATCCGGATGAGAATGATGATGATGATGATCATAGTAAGTCCTTGCATTTCTTTTTAAGTGAAATGAGTTCCTTCAAATTTGGGAGTATGGTGAAGGATGTTGCATGTGCATGATGTTTAAGAGTTTTGTTGAAATTGAATTTCATTAGCTCCTTTCTGTGCATTTTATGAAGCTTTGATTATGTTGTAAGATGTGTCTATATGGTATTACTTTGGATATTAACATGTTTCTATGTTGAATTGTCTAAAAGGTTGGATTTTTGAAAATTTTACTAAATTCACTGTGATGTACTGCTAGTTCACTATTAAAATATTCAAAAAAATTTAATAGATTAATTAGTCTAAAATTGCTGTAATGTCGTAAGAACTGATGTATATGAGTATGATATTCAATATAAAATGTGTTTTTGTTATTTGAAATTAAGCATGTGAGTTTTCTAGCATGATGAGTTATTGAATGTGTTCTAGTTTCTTGTTGTGTTGTAAATCTCTTGACTATTTGAAATTTAAGTTTTTCTCTTGATTATTTGTTATATGGTATGTTCATGAGCTGCTAGTTAAATCTCTATCCTTAGAAGTGTTCGGAGAGTGGCAAGTGTCATTCAAGGGCGAATGTTGTCCAAGTGCTGGAGATTGTAAGATCTCAAAAATGACTTAGGTGAACTAGAGCCTGACATATTGGTCATGATGGTCAAATGTCCTAAAGTGGTCTAATATATACTATTGAGCAGGGTCTAAGAGTTTAGGTGCATTAGAAGTCAAATGCCAAGGGACGACTAAGATGTTCGACGACTATGTCACCTATGTGCCTGATATGTGGCTCTATGTGTTTATGTTTGATTCATGAAGTTATAAGGTCCATAAATGAGTTATTACGGTGTGTATATTTAGTATGTCAAGTTTCGTAAGATTTTGAGGCCAAACGTATAAGAACGTCAATGACGCTCAAAAGTGTTGCCTTAAAATGAACTTGTATGTCTAGGCATGTTTCGTCGATGTTTACGTGTTTATTTTCGGTGAAATTCATTTGAGAAGTGCTTATTTCATATACGATCATGTGTAGGTTGGAAAAGTCCAGACAAACATCCCCAAGGACCATCCATGGGTCCTTGAGGAAGGACCCAAGTTGGTGACAAAGTCTACCCAAAAAATCCCAAACGACGAAGGCAATCGACACCTATTGTGTCAGTCGACGCCCCGTTGGCAGGGTTTCATCGGTTTGTACTTAACCATGGGAGAGGAGATTCAAACGTCCAGCCTTAGTACCCAACCACAAACCAATAGGACGGTCAGTTGGTAAAGGGACGGGCCGTCGTTTGGCAACCGTCGTTAGGGCTATGTTCTATGTACAGTTAACTGTTAAGTGAGGGGTGAAAGTGTAATTTAACCCCACATCCAAATAAGAGTATTGGAGGTTCTTAGGGGTCTTTTGGGTATTTTAAATGTTTTTATAAGCCTAAAACACTAAGAAGATTTCATTCTTCTAAAATCAAAACCCAAATCCCTTAGAATTGTCTCTAGAACTCCATTGGAGTCAAAACTCAAGGAAGGGCTTAGATTGACTAATTGAGTGGAGATTCTTTATCAAATTGAGATTAGCTTTATTCAGTTATGGCTTTTGATCCTTGAAACTTCTTCATCAAGGATCCCAACTCTCAAGAAGTTTTCTAAAGTTTTCAAGTTGAGTTATCCAATTTTATGAACTATTCCATGGGTTTTTGCATTAATGGTTTCTAAACATTGAATAATGATTTAATTGTTCTTTTATTGATGATTTAAGCTATTGATTGATGTAATAATAATAGTAAATTTATATCTAGGTTTCACTATATTGATGAATATGTAGTAATTTTACCTAGCTTCATGAATATTGTTATAATTGTGTTGAATTGTATGTTATGGACATGGGCAAGGGCCTTGTGATATCGAATTGGGTGATTTGGCATTGGATTGAGGTATTGAGGATGATGTGGTGATAAGATCCCCTATTTCCTTTAGTTTTATTATTATTAGAATTCAGTTATGTTGTGATTGTTATTGTCAACTTATGGTGGCAGTGTTATGTGCTTTGCTTGCAATTGATGTTGCCTTGTCGGCGTTATTTTAAGTAATATGATGATCATGTCCTTGTCGGCCAACAACTTTAAGTAATGTGACTAATTGTATAGTTAATTATGTATTATTATGATATATATCTACATGTTAACCAATGTGAAAGTATATGTTTTCTATTGATTTTTCGTAAGTGATCATGTTAGACTATGAAAGTGGCTTTGAGTGTCTAGTTTTAGGGTTGATGTATGTTAATCCTACTTGACTATATGAGTCTATGATGGTTATAATTATTATTATATGATTTTATATAGGATGACTTGAAGATGATAAGGGTTATTTCTTTGTGCTTCTAGAATGACTTATAGTGTGAGTTGAAGTGAAATATGTGGTGTCTTGGTTTAGTTGACTTGTGTCCCTTGCTTGATGTATTTTTAAAAGTGAATATGTGATGTGTTGACTTAGGATGCAAAATTCTCTTAGTCTTGAATGTATGAATGACATGTGACCTTAAATGAAGTTAAGAGGGTCTCTTATGTGAAACCTTGAACCTAATGGTAAGGTTATGAATGTTGAAGTAGTAAGGCGTAATGGTATCCCTCAAAGTAAAGGAATGATAGACTTAAGTTTAATTGGCTGGAACGACATCATATTAATCCTTAGAAAGTCATCTTGAGCTTCTTGTCTCCATTACGAGGTAGCCCTCGTGGACCTTTCTTTTGTAGGGTAAATGTCATTGGGTTATGAACTTGATATGGGACCCTTTTATATGAACCTTAAATGTAAATTACTCTATGAGAACAAAGGCTAGCACCGAGTGAGTATGTTAAGCGAAGTAGTTCTCTGTAAAGAATCAGACTAGATTACAAATGATGTCCTTCATATTCCTTAACCATATCCCGACGTGGGAAGTGTCTAAGTTCTACCATTGGCAAGTAGATCACCCTCATCGGAGTAGGTTAGAATTTCGGATTCCATGTCTTGGTATCATGTTCTATGTCGGTTATGGAAAATTCTCATCATATTTAATGCCTACTACATTAGACAAGTTCTCTGAAGTTTAGGTGGTGGTATGGGACTCTATCTAGACATTGTACAATAGGCTTTGAAGGTGTTATTGAGAGTTCATAGGTCTTGTCCAAGACCATTACTTGAATGTAATTTATGTATTGAATGTCTTCTAAATGAACTAGTGAATGTAATGACTTAAATTAAGAAAGTACGTTAATTGAATAAATAATTATCTAGAGTTGTTAAGGTTGTCTAGTTAAGGTGTGAAGGGAGCATAGGAATGGTTACTTCGTATCTTACCTAGATGAGTCTTAAGAATGACTCTTGTAAAGGAAGATGTTGATTATTTGGACACAATCTAAACTTTGGAAGTCTTAAGGATTATTTGGGTAGTCTTGAAAAGTTCAATCATGGACGTTATCTTCTCCATTTACTTAAGTAAGTCTTTTGATACCCTTGTTAAGAGAATGTAATAATATCTATACGTTGATATGTTTAATGTCTTGTAAAGTTTGTATGTGTATTATTATAACTAATCTTGGAAATCATTTAGGTATGATTAGGGACATTGTATGGGAGGTTTATCTTTGTGTTGCTTTGGTAAGTCTTACGATATCTGTTAGAAGACTACATACTAGGAAGTGTTAAAATTGAAAACAAAGCCCTTCGCTGTAATAGTGAAGAACTTCAATGTATAGTGAAATGGATTTACTGTAAAGTACTTCCAAAAACCATGATAAATTGTTTGAATGATATCTTATTTGTTTCAAACTTGTTAAATATTGTTCTTATGATTATAATATGATTTGTTAAAAATGAAAAGATGCATATTTCTAATAAATGTCCGTTTTCATGATTTTTCATGCATTATGTCATACTTCGTACATGTGGTTGTACTAGTCCATGTTTTTATCTATCTCTATAGTTGTTTGTAGGTGAGGAGTATTTCATAAGGAAGACTTGGACAATAGCATTGTTCAAGAGAAGTCGAAGCATGTCCTCATTTGACTCGAAGGAATACATGTCTTTCATGTTTCATAATGAAGTATTGTAATAGACTAAGTATTTCTATATTAGTATTGTATATGGGCCGTGTCCCAAAAGTATTCTCGTGTCTTAAGCTTGATGAGATTGAGACTTAGTATTTCCTAGGACTTTATATAAAGAGTTTTTAGTGCCTATGATATGTTTGTGAAAAGTTTTAATTCCGCACTACTTTTCATTATGTATATGGGATGAATGATATGTAAGGGCTTGTAAAATACCTCCGAGAGGTCATGTACGCCAGTTGAAATTCGAGATTGACCCTAACTTCTAGGGTGTGATTTGGGTATGTGACAGTGCTGATGACTACTTATGATGGAAGATGTATGA
Organism: Solanum pennellii; assembly: GCF_001406875.1. Taxonomy (NCBI): domain Eukaryota; kingdom Viridiplantae; phylum Streptophyta; class Magnoliopsida; order Solanales; family Solanaceae; genus Solanum; species Solanum pennellii. The sequence goes on along the minus strand of NC_028642.1, from coordinate 14,663,935 downwards.
AGCAAAGCATTACTAATGGTCTCCTATATTGTTTACTTGACTATGTTGGGTTATGGGGTTCACATGATCATTGCACTTGTAGGCTTGTGATGGGATCATTGTAAGTGTCTTATATGTTATTTTATATGATCTAATGAACATGAAATTTTAATATGACTTTATGATGATATGTCTTTGATTATGATCATGATTTTTTTGTTTTGATCCTTATCTTGTATATGCTCTATTGTATGTACATTAAAGGCTTTCAAATGACCGAGCATGCTCTCTAAATAAATTGTCCTTTTTCATACCTGTCCTTAAATTTTTATATGCATATACCCATATTTAGTACATGTGGCATACTAATCCCTTACTTTATATTACTACAAATGTGGGGTCCGACGATTAAAGTTGAAGAAGGTCGATTGAAGAACCTTGAAACTATTTCTCCAAGTGTTGGTAGGTCCTCATTTCCGGGGATGCTATGTTTTAGTTATTCTATCGTATGAAGGCTTTAGTAGTTTTAGGAATACTCCTTATTCCGTTTATGTTCTTTGTATTTCATTGTCGTAAGGCCTATATGACATATTGAAATATTATTGGCTTAATCCAACTCATACTCTTCAGATGATTTTTATGGGAGATAAGTTTTAGAATATCGTATGTATGCTATCATGTTGCTATAATAAAAAGACTAAGTAAGATTCTATGTGAGAGGTCTAACCATACCTCACTTAGTATATGCAAAAGTTTTTAGTTTTTCCTCATTTTTAACTGATTACATGTTATGACGAACACTAAAGGCTTGTCTGAGTCCTCTAAGAGAACGACGACGCCAGTTGCATCTGGGGGGTGCTCTCCGAGCGAGAAAAACATAGTAATATAGCATGAGGTTAAATAAACTAGGGTCGATGTCTCACTAAACCACTTTATATAATGTTTTGTTCATGGTCGTGAAGGTCACCACAATTGTGGATTATAGGCTATGTGATTATTAGGAAAGTTCTATTTTCTTAGTAATCCTCTATCGTTCCTCTGGAGTTTTGACACTATGTGTCTTTTAGCATCTAATTGCTTTCTTGTGGTTATAGGTGATGAACACAAGAACGACGGCCACGAGAAGAGTATGAGAAGAGATTGCGTATGCGGGAGCTACTCCCCAAGTAAATTGAGTTCCTCCAAGAGTGTGAGCTGATGCGAATGATCAAGTTCAGGTCAATCCTCCGTCCATGACGGATGGTGAAGTGAGGGTATTCCTGTTCAAAATGGAACAATCCATCACCACTCAAGCTCAAGCCATTGCGGCACAAGATAACAGACAGATTGTTCCTCGAGAGAACTAGCATGATAGTACTATGGCTTGCTGTCTGAGCGATTTTATGAGGATGAATCCTCCAAGTTCCTTGGATAAAAAGTAAATGAAGACCCCCAAGATTTCCTTGATGATGTCTATAAGATCTTGTTTGCCATGGGGGTGAGTACTACTGAAAAGGCTGAGCTTGCTACCTATCAATTCAAGGACGTGTCTCAGACATGGTATAATCAGTGGAAGGATAGTAGGGATTTAGGAGGTGGTCCTTTAACTTGGGAGATCTTCAAAAAAGCCTTTATTGAAAGATTATTCCCAAAGGAGCAAAGGGAATCTAAGGTAGAGGAGTTCATCAACCTTCGTCAAGGAGGTATGAGTGTTAAGGAATACTCCTTAAACTTCATTAAGCTGTCCAAATATGCTTCCTCTTCAGTTTAAAATGCTAGGGATGAAATGAGTCGTTATGTAACGGGCATGTCCAAAGATCTTGAAAAAGAATTTCTTGCAACTATGTTTCATGACAATATGGATCTTTCTAGGTTGATGGTTCATGCTCAACAAGTAGAGGAGAGTCCTCTAAGGAAGAGGAATAGAGAATCTAAGAAGGCAAGATCTTTTGAAAGTGGTTCTTCCAATAGTAGGCTTTACATCTAAGACAAGCCTAAGTTGAAGAAGAGGATTCAAACATGGTTCCTACGATTGTCTTCAAGACTCGCAATGATAGGGTGTCTAATCATAAACCTCAAAAGGTAGAAATGTTGATACACCAAGAGAAAGACCAACTTGTGGTAAAAGTGATTAGAAACATGTGGGTGAATGCCTTGTTAGAACAAAATAGTTGCTATGGTTGTGGAAAAAGTGGCCATATGTTTAAAGATTATACTAATGTGAAGATTTAAGGAAAGGGTAATAGCAAAGCTCAATCAAGCAGTCCTAGCTTGAAAGCTCCAAAAAGGAGTTGTTTTATGCACTCAAGGCTAGGGGTGAACACGAGAATTATCCCGATGTTGTGACTGGTATTCTACAAGTCTTCTCTGTTTATGTTTATTCTTTTTTTCTTTGATCTAGGTACTTCCCAATGTTTTGATTAAACCCTTTTTCGATTTGTACCCCAATGGGTGACTCTGGGGTTGCACAGAGGGTCTATGGGGAATGTACTTTATTGCTTCCCAATTGAGTTGCTCTTGTTGATTTGGTAGAACTTTACATGTTTGATTTTAATATCATCATGGGTATGCATTGGATTCATGCTTGTTTTGCTTCCACATATTGTAGAACGAGGGTAAAGTTTTAATTCCCAAATGAACCCATTTTCGAGTTCAACGGGGGAAATTCTATGCCAAGGGGTAAAATTATTTCTTGCTTGAAGGCTTGTAAGATGATAGCAAAGGGTTGTCTATACCATGTAGTGAGGGTTAAATATCTAGAATGTGAAACTCCTTCTATTGAGTCAGTCCCTAAAGTTAGGGAATTCCTAGAGGTTTTTCCTAAAGACCTTACAAGAGTTCCTCCCAAACGGGAAACTTACTTTGGCACTGACTTATTGCCAGATACAAATTCCATTTCAATTCATCTATATAGGATGTCTCTGACTGAATTGAATGAGTTGAAGCTCAAAATCAAAGATTTACTAGACAAGGGTTTCAATCAACCTATTATTTTTCTATAGGGTGCTCCGGTCTTGATTGTGAAGAAGAAGGGGTGTTTCCTTAGAATGTGCATTGATTACGACCAACAAAATAAAGTCACCGTAAAAAAAAAGTATCGTCTCCCTCGGATTGATGATCTCTTTGATCAACTCCTAGGTTCTAGATACTTTTCTAAGATTTACTTAAGGTTGGGATATCACCAACTTAGGGTAAGAGGTGAAGATGTTCCCAAAATAGCTTTCCGAACTAGATATGGTCACACTATGAATTTCTAGTTATGTCTTTTGGGTTGATAAATGCCCCGACGGCGTTTATGGACCTTATCAATAGAGTTTTCTGAGATAACCTCAACTCATTTGTGATTTTGTTCATTGATGATATTTTTATATACTCCAACAATAAAAATGAGCATGAGAGTCATTTGAGATTGGCCTTGCATGTCTTAGGGAACCCCAACTTTATGCAAAATTTTGCAAGTGTAAATTTTGGTTGAGGTCGGTTGCTTTTATTTGCCATGTTATCTGTGGTGAGGGTGTAGAGGTTTATCTTAAGAAGACAAAAGCGATCAGATATTGTCCTAGACATTTGAATACCACCAATGCGAGAAGCTTCATGGGTCTAGTCGGGTACTATAAAAGATTTCTTGATGGATTTTCGTCCATTTCTTCTTCTATGACAGCTTTGACCCAATAGAAGGTGAAGTTTGAGTGATCGGAAGCTTGTAAAAAAGGTTTCCAATTGTTGAAAGATAAGCTTACCTCTGCTCAGGTTTTTACAGCGCCGAAGGGAAATAAAGGCTTTGTAGTGTATTGTGACGCTTCCCGAGTGGGCTTGGGATGTTTGCTCATGAGACATGGCATTGTTATATCTTATGCCTCTAGGAAACTCAAAGTTCTTGAGAAGAATTATCTGACTCATGACCTTGAGTTAGGTGCTGTAGTTTTTGCCATGAAAACATGGAGACATTATTTATATTGTGCGCATGTTGATATGTTTACTGACTATAAAAGTCTTCAATATGTGTTCACATAAAAGAAGTTTAATCTCCAACAGAGAATATGGTTAGAACATTTGAAGGATTACAACATGAGTGTCCTCTACCAACATGGCAAGGCCAATATGGTTGCAGATGCTTTGAGATGTATGACTATGGGTAGTGTGTCTCATGTGGAAGAAGAGAAGAAAGAAATTGTGAAAGATGTTCATTGGTTGGCTCGTTCAGGTGTGCGGTTATAAGATTCTCCAAATGGTTGTTTCAGGGTCAATAATAACTCCGATTCATCATTAGTGGTTGAGGGAAATCTAAGCAACATCTTGATCCTCTATTGATGGAGTTGAAGAAATCGGTACTTGGTAAGCTCAATGAGTCATTCTCCCAAGGCGGGAAGGTGTTTTTAGGTATCAAGTGATATTATGTGTACTGGATGTTGAGGATTTGAGAAATCAAATTTTAGAAGAAGCCCATGGTTCCCGTTGTCCTATTTATATGGGTGTCACTAAAATGTATCATGACCTTAGTGATGTCTATTGGTGGGTTGTTATTAAAAGGGACATAGTTTAATTTGTTACTAAGTGTCCAAATTTAAAATAAGTTAAAGCCGAGCATCTAAAACCAGGTTGTTTATGTCACACCGTGAGCTACCCCTGAGACGCGGACACGGAACATAAGACCAAAAATGATCCCAAGCTAACCCTGCTGGCATGATCATGAGCATACTAAAGATAATAAACTTATATCAAAAGCTAAATCATAATTTAAACTGAAAAGATGGGGAATATCCATATTCTATTACTCAGATAAATGCAATATTAACGGGTTTTAATACAAAGAAATTATTAACTCAATACTAAGCTGAAACTAACTATTTCTGAAATTAGACTCTAAACTAACTAGAAATGTTGGGACAAGCCCTAGATATGTCTATAAAAACCTTAAACTAAAGGACTAAATACTGAAAAGAAACTCATGACTATTGTCCTCGGAGAATGAGGACTCCACCACTGAATCTGCTGAATTTGCGATCGGAAGTCGATCTAAGCAAGATCTGGATCCTGAGAACCTCAACCTACATCTCAAGAAGATTTAGTGCACGTATGTGTCAGTACTTGAAGGTACTGAGCATGTAGGATAGAGTAAAGAGGAAATAAAGCATAACCTAACAAGCACAAAAACAAGTATGATAATCTCAACATAATATACTGAATTCTAAGCTAACTAGATGTAATGACAAAACTTACAACATGGTGAGACTGGATACTAACTGATATATAAATATGGTCAATGCAAGAGCGTCTGACAGAAATGTAGGAGCTACTAATAACCGATAATAAAACTACATGAGCTAAATGTGGAGTCCCGTTGTATACGCCCAATCGAGAGGACCCAATATACCCTGTACGAGGTATAAAGGGTGATGGCATGATCACTAAACCGATGCCCACAAAGGGCACTTACAAATTACTTAGCTAGTAGGTCTGGTACTATTGGGTACGCTGAACCCTAGTCCAACTCTTTATTTTGCTATTCCCAATGAATTATGTAATTAACTGATTATGACTGAGTTTTATGTAAACATTGGATAGCTCAAAAGTGAACATGCAAACTGAAAATGCAATAATTAATCTGGTAATTATGCTTTTATAACTGAGGCATGTATATTTGCAATAACTAAAATATCTGACCAAGAATGTGTAACTCAAGAAAAAAAGAAATACATAGCTAGGGTTCTGAAATTCATGCAATAATTTGAGTTATAAAATGGTAATCTAATTTGGAACATATAACTAATTAATTCATGAAGTTCTGTTGAAGTTATAGAAACCCTAGGTCTAATCATGATATGGAATTAAAGATTCTGACTGAAAACTAGGGACCAAATGGGTGAAAGAAACCCACTAGTCAAATCCCATATACCCTGTGATGAAATACAAGGAGAAATATTTATATTTTGGGGCTGGAACTGCTGGAACCTTGTTGCTATCTTGAACGAGGGTTGTTGACCTTTTTCTCCTTTATTTCTTCTAATTTTTTATGTTTTGATTTATGATTTTCAGTTAGATAATTTTTAGTTATGTTTGTGGCATAAATGACTAAAATATGATGATTTAGGGTCAAAACGACGCATCGTAAGGTTTAAAAAAAGTGGGAATAGACCAAAAGACCCCTGAGTTTATTGCTGTCAGACCAAACAATGACCTGGGCTAACTTACCATCGTTCAAATGATGGTCAGTCATTTGGTTCCATAAGTTAGGTCTGTTTGACAAGACTTTACTAAAACGAGCATAACTTTTTACTCGGAGGTCTAAGTTTAGCAAACTCGGTGGCTATTGAAAGCTAATTCATTTATCTATGATTTTATAGTTTATGGGTCACCTAATTCAATATGGGAAAATAGTTATTATCATTTTAAGTTGACCCAACTGCATTTTCGCCCTAATAGTCTTCTAATTTTTTCACCTACAGTTCGTAGGTCCATCTATGGACCGTACTGGTCAGTCGTGGTTCTTTTCAGAGAGTGGGTAAATGGGTCTTGATCGACGGACACAAACTACGGATCGTAGGTCTTTTTGTGATTGACACTTCGTGAATTTTTTCTTGGTTACGTCATGGGAGAGTTTCAGTAACAAACGACGAATAAATACTAAACTAGCTGAAATAGAGGGACAGACTTGCAATCCCTACTGCCAAACACTTAGAACTGAGTTTCTGACTAAATTGAGTTCGGAGAACATGCAAATACGCTAAAATTAAAGTACAAACATAGGGAACATTATTCTAAGGCTGAATTAACGCATGAATGACTGAAAAGCTGAAGAGGAACTATTACCTCAAGCTGGAGTGGAATCGAAAGGAAAGAGGTGAGGTACTTGGCTTTCATGGTTTCTTCTACTTCCCAAGTAGCTCTCTCGACAGATTGACACCTCCATAAAATCATGACTAAAGCGACTTCTTTTTTTCTCAACCTTCTGACCCAACAGTCAATAATATGAACTGGTACATCCTCATAAGAAAGACTATCTTTCACCACCACACTCTCTAATAGCACCACAGAGGCGTGATGACCTACACACTTCTTCAAAATAGAGATGTGGAAGACCGGATGCACTGCTGCTAAGTCTTCTGGTAAGTCTAACTCATTTGCCAACTTGATAATCCTTTTGAAAATCTTGTAAGGGACTACATATCTAGGGCTGAGCTTCCATTTGTTGCCAAATCTCATCACCCCTTTCATAGGTGACACTTTCTAGAAAACACAATCATCAACTTCGAATTCTAGTTTCCTTCTCCTTACGCCAAAGATTTCTGATGAATCTGGGCTGTCTTAAGTCTCAGACTAATGAGTTGCAATTTCTCCATAGCATGAAGGACTAAATCTGGCCCTATTAAATCTGTTTCACGTACTTCAAATCAACCAATGGGAGATCTACATATAGGCCCATACAAAGCCTCATAAAAGGCCATCTGAATGCTAGGATGGTAGTTATTGTTGTAGTCAAACTAAATCAGAGGAAGGTGATCATCCCAACTACCCTTCAAGTGATGACACATGCTCTGAACATATCCTCTAGGGTCTGAATGGTACGCTCTACCTGTCCATCCGTCTGTGGATGAAATGTTGTGCTAAGATTAACTTGGGTACCAAGACCCTTCTTAAATGACTTCCTGAAATGAGAGGTAAATTGAGGACCTCTATCTGAGATGATAGACAGAGGAACCCGATGTATCATCACAATTTCATTGATGTAAAGCTTGGCATAGTTATATCTGTAGTGTTAACCGCCAAAAAGTGAGAGGAATTAGTCATGAGTAGGAATACCTGGATTATGGGCTTCTGCAAGAACATGTTGTCGCAACTCGCCCACATCAGGAACACACAATCTACCTTAGTAGCGAAGTACACCATATCCCCCTTGTGAGAAAATCTCCACTCTATGATTGTGGACTTTACTCTTAGGTTCAAGTAAGGTTGGATCATTGTCTTTCTTTTCCTTAATATCCTCTACCACAAAAAAAATCTACCCAGTCTGAATTGTTACATCTCTATCTAATATGCGCATAAGGGGAACTCCCTAGCTAGAAAGAATGTGAACATTCTTAACTAGCTCCTTCATTTTTTCCTCAACATGGGATACACTACCCATATATAATCTGCTAAGAGCATATGCTACTACATTCCGCCTTAACAGGATGATAATGCACACTCATATCATAATTTTTAAGGAACTCAAGCCATCTCCTCTAGTGAAGATTCAACTCTTTCTGGGTGAACCCAGACTGAAGACTCTTATGATCAGTGAACACATCTACATGAATACCATACAAATAGTGTCTGCAGATCTTGAGTGCAAACACCACAGCTGCAAGCTCAGGTCATGAGTGGGATAGTTCTTATCATGTGTCTTAAGCTGTCTAGAAGCATAAGCTATAACCTTATTTAGCTGCATCAACACACAACCTAGTCCAACTATGGATGCATCACAATAAATCAAAGAAGCATCTGAACCCTCTGGTAGAGTCAAGACAGGAGTTGTAGTGAATCTACTTTACAATTCTGCAAAGCTTTTCTCACTATTGAAACTTGACCACCTTCTGAGTTAACCTAGTCAATGGTAACGCTATGGATGAAAATCCTTTGACAAACCTCTAATAATAATCGGCTAGACCTAAGAAACTTCTAATATCTGTAGCAATGGTAGGTGTGGGCATTATTTCACTTCTTCTATCATCTTCAAATCCACTCGGATCCCTTCTTTAGATACAATGTTACCAAGGAAAGCAACGGATTGCAACAAAAACTCACATTTGCTAAACATAGCGAACTGGCAATCTTGGAGAGTTTGTAGAACAATTCTCAAATCACTCACATGTTCTTCCTCTTTCCTAGAGTAAATTAGGATATCATCAATAAAGACTATAACGAACAAGTCCAAGTACTGCTTGAACACTTTGTTCAACAATTCCATGAAAGTTGCAGGAGAATTTTTTAGTCCAAACTACATACCGAGTTCTAAAGGCTATTTTCAGAATGTCATTATCTCTGAGTCTAAGCTGATGATAACCCAATCTAAGGTATATCTTTGAGAAATTGCTAACACCCTAAAGTTTGTCAAACAAGCCATGAATCTTTGGGATGGGATACTTATTGTTGATTGTGACCTTGTTAAACTGTCTAGATTCAATGCACATTCTGAGATAACCATCTTTCTTTTTTACGAAAAATACTGGTGCAACCCAATGGTGAAATACTAGGTCTTATGAGCCCTTATCTTGAAGGTCATTCAACTGCTCTTTCAATTCCATAAGCTCTGCGGGAGCCATTCTGTAAAGAGGAATAGAAGTAGGCTAGGTATTTCGAAGGAGATCATTTCCAAATTAGATTTCCTTTTCGGGAGGGTCTCCGGGAAGATCTTACAGAAACACTTATGGAACCTCACAAACTACTAGAATTGACTCAAGAGTTTGGGTTTCAGATCTAAAATCCTTAACCTAAAACTAGATGATAGAGATAACCCTTAGAGACCATATTTATAGCCTTAAGGTAAGACATGAATCGACCCATAGATGCTAAGCTACTACGCTTCCATTCAAAGATTGTTTTCAAGAAACTGAAAACGAACAATCCTAGTTTTACAATCGAGTAGGCATAATAGGAATTTAGCTAATCCTTGCCTAGAATGACATTTAAGTTTACCATTTCTAACTCTACAAGATATGTTAAGTAGACTTTCTGAGATACTTGACAGGGAAATTTCTGCATATCTTTCTAGCTATAACTGGGTTACCAACTTGAGCTGGGACTGAGAAAGGTTCTGATAGAGTTTCTGGACTAAAACTGAATTGGACTGCTATGTAAGGAGTTACAAAGGAAAGAGTAGTCCGTGGATCTAATAATGAATAAAATTAACGGTCAAAGACTCATAACGTAAAAGTGACTACATCAGGAGAACATTCTGGATCCATGCAAGCCTGAAGAGCATACAACCTGTTTTGGCTGACCGCAACCTATACCTGATGACTTACCCTGGTGAGTTGGGCATCTTGCTGGTGCTGATGAAGTCCTAGAGTGATCTCTACCATTACCACCTCCTTGATCCTGTCTAGAAGTACAATCCATCAATATGTGACCAAACTGACTGCACCCAAAACACCATTCCTTTCCTGCAAGGCACTCGCTTGGATGGTTCTTACTATACTTATGGAAAGTGGGGTAAGTCTTGGTGATTCAAACACTTCTTTGTGACTTAGATCTTAGTGCTCTAACCTTCTGGTTAAACTTGTTCTTGGAGGATGGAACACTAGCTGATGAAGGGGCTGGAGCTGAAAACTTTTGCTGACTCTACGAGCAATTTCCACCACCCCATTTATACTAAGAATAGGCATACTTGCTAGTACTAGACTTCTTATTCTACTTGGCCTTTTACTTAAGCTTAGCACCTTCAACCTATTGAGCATGAGTCATAAGCCTAGAGATGTTCATATCTCCTAGTAACATAGCATTTCTGCACTCATTTTCACTAAATTCGACAATATATAAAAAAACTTATTCATCTGAGACCTGGAGTTAGCAACAATTTGAAGAGCATACCTGGAGAGTTGGTCAAAATTGAGCCTATACACTTGTACTGTCATGTTTCCCTGCCTTAAGATCATAAATTTCTGAGCCTTTTATTCCCACAACTCTATTGGGAAAAACCTTTCAAGAAAGGTCTCACTAAAGCAATCCCAAGTAATAGGAGCTGCATCTGTACCCCTATATTCCTTCCACTAAGTGTACTAGATATGAGCAACATCCTTCAAGTGGTGTGATGCCTACTTAACCAGATCATTCATAGTGAGTTGCATAAACTCAAAGATCTTCTTGATATCATCCAAGAAACTCTGAGGATCCTTAGTACTTTGTGATCCTAAGAACTCAAGCGGAATCATCCTAACAAAGTCACGGGCCCTTGTTGCTGCTGATTCACCATTTGCATTCACAAAATCATGAACCCGATTATTCTGGTTGGTAATACTCTGAGCCAACATCTGTATCTCATTCCTGAACTTAACATTGAAGACATCTTGATATGCGACTGGAGGAGCTGCGTTAGCATTCCAAGCGTTAGATCTATGAGGAGGCATGATCTAAAATGTAGAACGTCGAGTTAAAATTGAATTAGATCATACCTTACTCACTATAAGAGTGACAAGAGAATGAAGTTTTTATAAAACACTTCATAGTCTCCCTCTCAATAAATGTGGTGCACTTCACACCCATGAAAGGGACTCTACTTAGTGCGGCTTTTCAGACATCCTAGGACACTTAAACTTAGTGCTCTGATACCAACTTTTGTCACTCCCAGAGCTACCCCCAGATGAGGACAAGGAACCTAATACCACAAGTGATCCCAAGCTAATCAAGCTGGCATGATCATGAGCATAACAAAGATAATAAACTGAATTGGGAATACCCCTATTCTATAACTAAGATAAATGAAATACTGATGAGTTTTAATACAAACATATTAACTCAATACTAAGCTGAAACTAACTATGTCCAAAAATAACCTCTAAATAGATAGGAAATGGTGTGAAAGTCCAAAGCTTAGTGTATCAAAAACTAAAACTAAAGGACTAAATACTGAAAAGACTTTCATGACTTTTGTCCTCGGAGAATGAGGATTCACCACTGAATCTTCTGAACTGGAGATCTTAAATCAATCTAAGCGTGATCTGGATGATGATAACCTGAACCCACATCATGAGAAGATGTAGCGCACGTATACGTCAGAACTTGAAGGTACTGAGCATGTAAGATATAGTAAATCTGAAATAAAACATAACTGAACAAGCACAAATACAAGTATAATAATTTGAACCTCATATACTGAATTCTGAGCTAACTAGATGCACTGACCAAATTAATAACATGTTGAGACTGGATACTAACTGATCTTTAAATATGGAAAATGCAAGAGAGTTTGACTGAACTGTGAGAACACTAATAACCTATAATAAAACCACATGAGCTAAATGTGGAGTCTCGATGTATATTCCCTATAGAGAGGACCCAATATACCCTGCCAGAGGTACAAAGGCATGCTGGCGTGATCACGAAACTGATGCCCACATAGGAGACTTACAACCTACTTGGCTAGTGTTCTAGGACTATTGGGTATACAGAACCCTAGCCCAACTTGGTATTGTTCTACGCCTAATAAATTTTGTAAATAATTGATTATGACAAATTTTCTCTGAACACTGGATAGCTCAAAACTTAACATACAAACTCAAAATTCAATAATTAATATAGTAATTATGAATTTATACCTGAGGCATGTATATATGTAGTAACTGAAATATCAGACCTAGCATGTGTAATTTATGAACTAAAGAAATACATAGCTAGGGTTCTGAAATTCATGCATTATTCTGATATACAACATAATAATATGATTTGGAACATACAACTGATTAATTTATGAAGTTTTGTTGAAGTTATAGAAACCCTAGGTTTAATCATTATATGGAATCAAGAGTCTGACTGAAAACTAGGGACCCAATGGGTGAAAGAAACCCATTAGTGAAATCCCGTATGCCAGGTGATCAAATTCACAAAGAAATATTTAGATTTTGGGGCTGGAACTACTTGAACCTTTCTGCATTCTTGAACTAGGGTTATTGACCTTTTTCACCTTTCTTGATTTTATTTTTCTTTTTTTTTATTTGTGATTTGAGTTGGATAATCTTGTAGCTATATTTGTAGGCTTAAAGGGACTAAAATCTAATGATTTAGGGTCAAAACGCATATATTAGGGTTTAAACGAAGTGGGAAAAGAACAAAAACCCTTGAGTTAATTGATGTTAGACCAAATGACGACCTAGACTGACGGGCCGTCGTTCAAACGAATGTCCATTGTTTGGGTCCGTTGATTGAGTCTATTCTACAAGCCATTACTAAAAAAGACATAACTTTTTCCTCGGAGGTCTGAATTTAGCAAACTTGGTGGCTATGGAAAACTAATTCTATTATATATCAAATTATTCGTCATGGGATACATAATTCTTTTTTTGGTAAGTTTTATGATCATTTAAAGTTGACCCAATTGCATTTTCCCCCTAACATTCTTCTAATTTTAACCTACGGTCCTTATGTCCATCTACGGACCATACTGGTCAATCATGGTTCTTTTAAGAGAGTGGGTAAATGGCTAATGATCGACGGATACAAACTACAATGTGTAGTCTCACTTACGGACCGTAGGTCTTTTCATGGATCGAGACGTAGTGAAATTTTTTCTATGCTACATCATGGGAGAGTTTAAGTCACAAATGATGGATGTCCAATACGATCCATGGATGAGGCTACGGTCTGTCGATTATAACCATCGATTTCACCGGAAGATTTTCTCAAAAGCTTATTTTTTGTCTGTTTTAGATACGGTGTGTTACTATTAAACCGAAATTATGGATGTTCCTACTTGAAAGGGGAAGCCATCAATATGGATTTTGTTGTTGGGTTGCCTCAAACCCGCAGTCAAAATGATTCAACATGGGTTATTGTGGATAGGTTGAACAAATCTTCCCACTTTATTCCCGCTAAGTCTACCTACACTGCCAAATATTATGCTAGAATCTACATTAATAAAATTGTGAGTCTTCACGGGATTGTTTTTTCCATCATTTATGATTGGAGTGCCCAATTCACTTCTCATTTTTGGAAAGCTTTTTAAAAGGGTTTACGTACTCAAGTGAAGCTTAGCACCACTTTTCATCCTCAATCGGATGGGCAAGTGAAACGTACCATTCAAACCTATTAAGATATGTTAAGAGTCTGTGTTATTGTTTCAAAGGAAGTTCGGATGATAACCTACCATTGATTGAGTTCCCCTACAACAATAGTTACCATTCGATCTTCTCCATGGAAACTTTTGAAGATGTATATGGTAGAAGATGTAGGTCTCCGATTGGATAGTTTGAGTTTGTGATTCCTCACTCCTTGGTCCCGAGATTATCGATGAGGATTTAGAGAATGTAAGAGTGATAACAGATAAATTGAAGAAAACTTTTAGTCGGCAAAAGTCTTATGACGACAATAGAAGAAGAGATCTTGAGATTGAAATGGGTGATCGTGTCTACTTCCAGATTTCAACTATGATAGGGGTGATGAGGTTTGGTAACAAGGGGAATTTAAGTCCCCGATATATTGGTCCTTATGATTTCTTACAGCGGGTGGGAAAAGTTGCCTATAAGAAGCTGAAAGTATGTAGTGAACTAGCATTGGTTTATCCGGTGTTTCATATTTCTATGCTCAAGAAATGCATAGGGTATACGATGTCTATTCTGCCTATTGATTTTTTAGAGGTTGATAAGTACCTCTCCTATGAAGAGGTTCCTGTCGAGATACTAGATCGCCAAGTGAAGAAGTTGAGGAACAAAGAGGTCGCCTCCGTAAAAGTTCTATGCAGGAACCATCTTGTTGAGGGTTCAACATAGGAGTCGGAAGCCGACATGCAGTCCCACTACCCTCATATTTTCACTCCTTGAGGTTAGACATTCCTCTTAATAGAGAAATTAATGAATAAGTATTAAATTGAATTGCTTTCTAATTAGGTGCATGCTTTGGTAAAGTTTTACCAATTTGAGTTTTAAGAAAATGCCTTCATACTCTATTCATGCACTTATATGAAATTTGCAAGCATGTGTCTTCTTGAGATTTTTGTGTTTTATCGTTTCCTTGTGAAGAATTTTGTCGCATTCGGGTTTACCCCTAGATGTAACCGGCGTCGTCATCCTTTCCCAAGGACTAAGACTAGCCCCTTAGTCTCATGTCATTACATTCATAGGTTGAAATTTGCAGAAAAATTTAAAACTTTAATTACATCTTCTTGGACGTTTACATAGACCTCTACATACACATAATATAGTCGTATCGAGTTTACATAGACCATTCGTATAGGAAGGTTACATAATGTGCAACTTTTATTGCACATACATATATATAAGATAGAAGATAGTATCAAAGATTGTCTCATTTCATACCATCTAAACGATCATCACAATTTGGGCTGGGCATTGCCCTACATCAAATGAAAACAAGCCACACAGGATTATACAAGTCGTACAAAATTAAAGTGCAATGAACATGAAATTCATAGAAAAAAACAAAGGAACTTTATTGGCAAGATATTGGCGTTGCCCTCGGAAAGTGAGGACCTTCCCACTTGGATAATAGAGAATATCCAAGCCTTCTTCCAGTTTTCTCAAATGAGCCTTCAACGACCGCAACCTAAAATGTTTGGGAAAAAGGAAGAATATGGGGTTATTACTCCACATGTACTAAGTATGAGACCATATGTACATATAAGAGCAAAACATGCTAAAAAGGGTCACTTAGTAAAATCATGCCATTTTACACTTTTAAAAGTGTAATGCAAAATCAAACAAGTCATACCAATCAACCAAATATGCTTACTTACTCAAACAAGTAATATGTATCCCAACATATTTGAACCGATGATTTACTACGGCCCTATCATCAAGGAATAACGTCAAAAGCAAGAACAAGAGTTAATCATATCATAGAAAGCGAGACATCTATTCATGAATCCTCATCAAGTCAACAAGTGCAATAATAAAGCAAAGCCCATAACATTAGTCAATGAAGTAGCCTCAAAAAGAAACCATGGCCAATGCCCAACTTCACATAATATAACATTTCGTTATACATTTCATTTTATTTTAACAATATAATCCAACACATACTCATAAGGGAACTAACCAACATATAGTATCAATATGCAAGTTCATCATGTACATATCATATATTATCATAACATAAACATATATAAGAACATCCTCCTAAGACTCCTCAAGGCTAACAAGTGCAATGTTAGGTTGAGTCCCATACCCCTACCTAGACTAAGTTAGACCCCTTAGGTTATCCAAGTTAGAGTTCAAATCGTTTCATTCTTTTTACCTTTTTGAAACTCTTTCCCTAACCGACATAGACCACATGAGCTAGTGTGAAAACCGGTTTCATGAAACCCTACACCGATAGAAGACGGACTACTTGCCAAGGTAGTACCAAAACATAAAACATAGAAACTACGTGGATCTACTAGCTAGTATTCCCATGGGTGGTAGCATAGTTCAGGAACTAGGAGATATAGTTGGGACCTTCTTTATGCTCCATGAATTGTAGTCTCCAATCTCAAGATTACATTAGTGAATCCTACCTTCCTATGTGGGAAAGGACACTCCTCAATCTAGTTCACTAATTGCTTACCTATAGTCCCTTTTTGAAATGTCTTTAAGACTTTAATTATCAATCATAACTTAGTTTAGGTCATAGGGTCTACACCTTGTATAATCACCATCATCAATATCTCAATAAGAATTGTATGAGTATAAATCATTTCATCACAACTCATATAGGTGAGGTTAACACATTACATATCAATTAGTAATAAGGCACATTGGTATACATCACCATCCTTATAGAATTTACATCTTTGTCAACCTCACAACCATTTAATCATGAAATTTCAATTCAACATCATACAACCCTATAATCCTAATATAAAGCATACTCCAATATAACATCATGACTCAACCACAATTAATCACAATTGGATGTAAATATAGAGATTCTAAGACTTACCAAGTCTTTCTTATAGTTCATCATTTAGGCCTTACCATAACACCTCAGTTCAATCCAATTTAGATGTTCAACATCATAATTAAATATTAAACATGAAAACAAAACTAGAATAAACCCTATAGCACAATTCAATACAAGAACATAGCTTCAAAATAAGATGCCTAGGTCAATTCACCTGCAAACTTAAATCATCTTATCAAGACTATAATGAAACACTACAATTTACTCCAATATGTTAATTATTATTGTAACTGCATCATCTAATATTTATTTACCCATAATCAAGACAATTGAATCAATCACAACCCAATTTACACCAACATCAAACCTAGGGTTAATGGTTAAGGATCAAATTCTTCAATTTGACCCAAACCATGCCAATTGATCATAATCAAGTTAAAATACATGTTAATATATCTATTAAATACTAAAAAGAACCATAAACAACGCAGTTCACAACATCAATTTCCTATTTGGACGAAACCCACATGAAAACTTAACTTTTGAAATCTATTTTAAAGGAACCCTTTGAGGACAGAGTCTCAAAGGTGAACTAGATCCTATACCCTAACGTTTGATGAAGATTTGATGGTGAAATATTACCTTCCATCCCATAAAACCTCCCCCTATCTTGTCTTCAATGGTGGCTTCCAAATAGAGAGAGAAAGAAGAGAGAACGAAGAGAGTTTATTTTGGTGAGTTGTGTTTAGATTCAGTAGGGTTGGGGTCTTTATAGGGGATGTTAATTAACTAATTTAGACTCACTAAAACCCCTAATTAACCTCCTAACCCATTAACATATTAAATTAACCCACATTAAAACATGCAGTAAACTTTGACCCTAAAAGATGGAACCCTGTCGATGGGCCGTCACTGAGTCGACGGTTGGTTCCCCCCTCCCTCCTGCACAACCGTCATTTTGGTCAGAGAGTGGTGTAGGTGGAGTCTTCCTCCAATTTTGTAAGTGTTCTTCTACGTTTTGCAATGACTCCCCGTCAATCCATAGACGACTGTTTCATGCATCTCGTCAATGTACACTGCC
The DNA here is from genome assembly GCF_001406875.1 of Solanum pennellii. Lineage (NCBI taxonomy): Eukaryota > Viridiplantae > Streptophyta > Magnoliopsida > Solanales > Solanaceae > Solanum > Solanum pennellii. The sequence goes on along the minus strand of NC_028642.1, from coordinate 14,646,309 downwards.
TAGGCAGTGTTGACATCAACTTGCAAGGGTCCTCCTCAAGGGCCACAAGTTGGTCCTTGGGGAGTCATACCCGGGCGTCTCGACCAGGAATCACCTTAAATACATGTCATACACCCTTACACCTAATTTCATGGAATTGAGACTCCTAAAAGCTAGTCAAATAGGCTAAGGCACACTAGTATCCCTTAGAACTAGTTTCCAAACGTCACGGACATTCTTGGACGTTTTGGTTCTTAAACATCCTAAATTACCTATATTTATTATATTAAGTCTTAAAATAGTTCTTAGACCCCATTTCACCTATGTTAGGCTCTATGACTAGTGATGAATTTTCAAAGTGTTGCATTACCTCCCCCTCCCCCCTAGGAACATTTGTACCCGAATGATACTAAATCTCTTTTGAAGGAAGGAATAGACTAGAGACTAGCATCCCAATAAATCAACAATATCAAATCAACATAAATCATATCGTTTATACAAGAAAATTTCAAAAACTTCAATTACCCCACATAAGTCTCAACACTTCATTATGAGGCTTTTCCTTCTCACAACTCACATGATCTCAACATACATTAGATGAGTCAATTAGCACAAAGTTCAACTTATCAATAGATCACATAACTTTTCACTAAGACTCACCATGTCAAAATGCACAACATAAGACAAACAAACCAAAAAGGCAAAATTTCAAGTTTCAAAGGTACTACTTCACTATAATGCAACCCAAAATGCACATTTTTGCAAGACTTCACCAAAAATCATGAAACATCAATTCCTAGTCATATCTATATTATTAAAAAGAATGAATAACCTTAACTTTCAATAAGATGAGGGTAACAGGACTTCATGTCAGCCTCGGCCTCCCATGTCGCACCCTCACTAGGTGATTCTTCCATAACACTTTTACGGAAATCACCTCTTTATTCCCTAACTTATTGACAGGCTATCAAGAATTTGAACCGCAAATTCCTCATAAAGAGAGGTTATCCTTAACACCAAGACCCTCAATAGTATGAATGGACTCAGGATCACCGATACACTTCTTCAACATAGAAACATGGAAAACCGGATGAACCGAAGCAAAAATTACTAGGAAGTTTCAATTCATAGGCAACCTTACCAACCCTTTGCAATATTTCCTAGGGAACCACACACCGAGGACTCAATTTCCCTTTCTTGCCAAATCTAACAACCCCTTTCATTGGTAAAATTTTCAAATACACCTTATCACCTTCTTCAAACTCCGAATCCCTTTTCCTATGATCGGCATAAGACTTTTGGCGATTATAGACCATTTGAAATCGGTGCCTTATGATATGAACCTTTTGCAAAGTCTTATAAACCAAATTGGGACCAAGAAGCAAAGGCTCACCAACTTCAAACCATCCAATAGGAGACCTACACCTCCTACCATACAAGGCTTCATAGGGAGCCACGGTAATTGATGAATGAAAACTATTATTATTGGCAAACTCCACAAAAGGCAAATGTTTATCCCAATTCCCTTAAAAGTCAATAATGCAGGACCTAAGCATATTCTCGAGGGTTTGCATAGTGTGTTCCGCTTGATCATCCGTTTGGGGATGAAAAGCGGTACTCAACTTCACCTTAGTACAAACCATTTTTGGAATGTCCTCCAAAACATAGATGTGAATTGTCCACCATGATCTGATATGATGGATAACAGAATACCCTTGTGACACACAATCTCATATATGAAGATCCCAGCATAATCTTCTGCTGAATAAGTAGATTTGACGGGAATAAAGCGAGCTGACTTAGTAAACAACAACCACCCATATAGAATTTTATGACCTTTGAGTCCGAGGTAAACCCACTGCAAAGTCCACATTGTTGTCTTCTCACTTCAAAGTAGGAATTTGGATCTCTTGTAGTAAGCCACATGGTTTTTGATATTTGGCTTTTACTTGTTGGCAATTTGGACACTTAGCGACAAGCACCGCTATGTCCTTCTTCATACCTTCCGGCCAATAAATTTCCCTAAGGTCGTGGTACATTTTTGTCGAACCCGGATGGATTGAGTAGCGGGACCCAGGGGCTTCTTCTATTATTCGGTCCCTTAACCTATCTACATCAGGAACACATAATATACCTTGGCAGCATAAAATACCATCACCCTAGGGAAAATGCCTCATTATTCTTGTCGAGGACCGTTTCCTTAAAATCCATCAATGATATGTCAAGGTGTTTCTTGGACTTCACCTTAACCACCAATGAAGACTCGAAGTTATCATGGACCATGAAACCACAATCTAAAGAATCTCCTAATCTCACCCCCAACCTAGCCAACCTATGTACATCCCTCACTAGGTCTTTCTTGGCTTCATCAATTTGGGATACACTACCCATAGTCATATGACTTAGGGCATCTGCAACCACATTAACCTTGCCGGAGTGATAGAGGACACTTATGTCATAATCATTCAACAATTCTAACCACTTTCTTTGCCGGATATTCAACTCCTTTTTGGTAAAAACATATTGAAGACTCTTATGGTAGGTAAAGATGTTAACTTGTACACTGTACAGGTAATGCCTCCATATTTTCCCTAATTCAGGGTCATAAGTGGAGTAGTTTCACTCATGTACATTATGTTTCCTAGAGGCATATGCTATCACTTTCCCATGTTGCATAAGCACACACCCCAAACCCACTCGGGATGCCTCACAATATACAACAAAACCCTTTGTACCCTCTTGTAAAGTCAAAACTTGAGCGAAAGTGAGCCTATCTTTCAACAATTGGAAACTTTTCTTACATTCCTCTGAAAATTCAAATTTCTTATTCTTTTGGGTCAAAGTAGTCAAGGGAGATGCAATGGACGCAAAATCATCCACGAACCTCCTATAAAAACCCACTAGACCCAAGAAACTCCTAATATAATCAGTTGGAGTCAAAGGTCTAGGTCACTTTTTCACCGCCTCTATTTTCCTTGGATCAACCTCAACTCCTTCACTAAAAATGATATGACCAAGAGATGTCATCGACCTCAACCAAAACTCATACTTGGTATATTAGGAAAACAATTGATATTATCTAAGGGTTTGGAATACTACCCTCAAATGACCCATATGAGCCCCCTAATTCTTCGAATATACCAAGATGTCGTCCATGAAAACAATAACAAATGAATCTAGGTAAACACTCCATTCATTAGGTCCATAAACGCCGCCGGAGCTTTAGTCAGACCGAATGAAATTACCAAAAACTCATAATGACCATATATATTCCGAAATGTCGTTTTTGGTATATCCTCACCTCTCACCCTAAGGGGGTGATACCCCGACCTCAAGTAAATCTTAGAAAAGTATCTTGACCCTTGGAGTTTATCAAAAAAGTTGTCAATATGAGGGAAAGGATATTTTTTCTTGATTGTGACCTTATTGAGTTGGTGGTAATCAATACACATTCTTAAGGACCCATCCTTCTTCTTCACAAACAAAACCGGATCACCCCATGGAGAAATACTAGGTCCAATGAAGCCTTTTTCTAGTAAATCTTTGAGTTGAGCATGCAACTCTTTCAATTCGGCCGAAGCCTTCCGATAAGGAGGAGCTGAAATGGGATTCATTTCCGGTAGCAAATCAATACCACAATCAATTTCCCATTTAGGAGGAATATCGGGAAGGTCATTAGGAAAGACCTTCGGAAATTCACTCACTACGGGGACCGACTCAATGGGAGGAATTTCGGAGTGTAGATCTTGGAATCTTATAATATGGTCTAGACAACCTTTAGAGATCATTTTGCATGCTTTTAGACAAGAGATGATACAACCTCTTGGAATAGAGTTTTCCCACCTACACTCTACAATGGGTTCATTTGGAAAATTAAACTTCACCACCCTTGTCAAACAATCAATAGAAGCAAAGCAAGTATGAAACCAATCCATACCCAATATAACATCAATATCAAGAATATCGAGTTATACTAGTTCAACATAAAAAACTCTATTGCGCTACATTATATAATATTTTTAAATACCCTTTTAGTGACAACCGACTCACCCACCGGAGTAGACAGTATAAAGGTTCATGCAAAATATCGAGTAAAATATAAAACTTTTTGGCTACTAGATGAGTAAAAAATGATAAAGTAGTGTCGGGATAATATAAGGCATATACATCAATTAAGAAGACTTTCAACATACCATTTACCGCGTCGGGAGAAGTCTCTTGCTCACCCCTAGAGAAGAGAGAACAGAAACGGCTCTTCTTTTATGCCTCATTAGAACTACTTTCTTGAGCTAGAACACTACCCTTGTCTTGAATCCTCACATTAGGGCAATCCCTAACCTTATGCCCCCTCCTGGGATAACCAAAACAATTATCCATCCCGTTAAGGCAATCACCATAGTGCTTCTTGTCACACTTTCAACAAGTTGGCTTCTCGGTTGGTGAATTAGTACCTTTTCCCTTCTTGAATTTTGGGTTAGACACCCTATTACCAATAGCTTTTGTGAACATGAAAAAAGGGACTTCACTTGAAATCTTTTTCTTAAATCTACGCTTTTCTTGTATCTCAAGCCTATTCTTTGAAGAACCTCCATGAAAAGATCTTTCCCTCTTAGCATCATTGGTCTTCCTCCTAGCCCTTGACTCTTCTACATGCTTGGCATGCACCATACGATCTGAAATGTACATGTTGTCGTGTAGCATAGCTGAATGACACTCCTCTTGCAAATCATCCGACACCCCCATCACAAAGCAGCTCATTTTATCTCTAGGATCGGAAATAAAAGAATGAGCATATTTCGACAACTTAGTAAATTTCAAAGAGTATTCATGAACACTCATACCTCCTTGGCGAAGATTGATGAACTCCGCCACTTTATCCTCCCTCATCTCCCTAGGAAAGAACCGATCTAGAAAAGCCTTCTTAAAGTTCTACCAAGTCAACGGACCACCCTCAATGTCCTATTATCCCTCCATTGCACATACAATGCTTGTGCCACGTCCTTGAGTTGTTAGGTGGACAACTCGGCATTCTCACTTGTGGTCGACCACATAGCTAAAAGTATTTTATAGAGTTCATCGATGAATTTTCGGGTGTCTTCGTAAACCATATACCTGTAGAAAGTAGGAGGATTTATTGAGTGAAATCCCTTAGACAAGAAGCCATAGTAGTTACTTATTGTTTATGAGGTTGGGGTACAAACTTCCGGTTGGCTTGAGCCGTCATGGCTTGGGCTTGTACAATGGAGGCTTGAGCTAATTTAATGAGGGAAGCCCTTATTTCTCCATCCGTCAAGGGTGGAGGATTGACCGGAGCTTGGTCAACATTGGAATCTTCTTTAAGTGGAGGAACTTGCTCACCACACGGAGCAGCTCCCGCATTGGCAATTCACTCTTCAAGCCTTCGAGCTGTAATCCTTCGAGTGTTCAATATTACAATAATCACAACAATAGGATTAGATGAAAAAGCACACCGTATTTATACTCTAACACCATGATATAATATTTCCAAGAAATAGACTGATTCCTAGGCATCACGTAGTTTCTTATTCATAAGTGTTGCACACTTGAAAATTATGAATACAAACCTAAATAGACGTGGTAGAGAGAGATACATAAATCAATGATATTCAACCTCATGCTCTGATACAAAGTTTGTGACATTCGGGTTTACCCCCTTGACGTAACCTGCGTCATCGTTTTTTCCCAAGGACTAAGTTTAGACCTTAGTCTCATGTCATTACATTCATAGGTTTAAATTCGCGGAAAAATTTTAAACATTCATTACATCTAGTTGGAGGTTTACATAGACCTCTACATACACATAATATTGTCGTATCGAGTATACATAGAACCTTGGTATAGGAAGGTTACATAGCCTTCTACTTTTATTGCACATACATATATATAAGGTAGAAGATTGTCTCAACTCATACAAACTAAACGATCATCAAAATTTGGGCATAGCCCTACATCAAAGGTAAACAAGTGACATGTAGGATTATTCAAGTCGTACACAATGAAAGTGGAATGACCATAAAAGTCTTAGAAAAAAACTAAGGAATTTAATAGGCATGATATTGGCATCGCCCTCTGAAAGTGAGAACCTACCCACTTGGATGATAGAGAATATTGAAGCCTTCTTCAAGTCGTCTAAAATAAGCCTTCAATGACCGGAACCTAAAATGTTTGGAAAAAGGAAGAAAATGGGTTTACTACTCCACACTTACAAAGTATGAGACAAGATGCACATATAAGTGAAAAACATGCTAAAAAGGGACATTTAGTCAAAACATGCCATTTTACCCTTTTAAAAGTCTAATGCAAAATTAGGCAAGTCATTTCAATCAACCAAACATGCTTACTAACTAAAAAAGTAATTTGTATCCGAATATACTTGAACCCATGATTTACTACAACTCTATTATCAAGGAATAACGTCACAAGCATTAATAAGAGTTAATCATATCATAATAAGTGAGACATCTACTCATGAATCCTCATCACAATGACCAAGACCAGACCCATAAACTTACTTTATGAAGTAGCCTCTACAAGAAACCATAACCAATGTCCAACTTCACATAATATAACATTAAGATATACATTTCATCATATTTTAACAATAAAACCCAACATATACTCATAAATAAACTAGCCAACATATAGTATCAACAATGTTCAAGTTCATCATGTACATATCATATATCATCATAACATAAACATATACAGGAACAACCTCCTAAGACTTCCCTCAAGGCTAACTAGTGCAATGCCTAGGTAGAGTCACATACCCCTACCTAGACTAAGCTAGACCCCTTAGGTTATCCAAGTTATAGTTCAAATCCTTTAATTCATTTTACCTTTTGGGAACATCTTGCTTTAACTGACATAGACCACATTAGCTTGTGTGGAATCCGGTGTCATGAAACCCTATTAAAAAAAGGTGGACTACTTTCCAAGGTAGTACCGAAACATAAAACATAGCAACTACATGGATACACTAGCTAGTATTCCTATGGGGGCAACATAGTTAAAAAACTAGGAGATATAGCTTGGACCCTCTTTATGCTCCATGTATTGTAGTCTCCAATCTCAAGAGTACTTTAGTGCTCCTACCTTCCCTATGTGGCAAAGAACACTCCTCATTCTAGTTCAGTCGGTGCTAATCTAGAGTCCCTTTTTGAAATGTCTTTAAGCCTTTATTATCAATCATAGCTTAGTTTAGGTCATAGGGTCTACCCCTTCGATAATCATCATCATCAATATCTAAAAAATAATTGTATGAGCATAAATCCTTTCATCACATTTCATATAGGTGCGGTTAACACATTACAGATCAATTTATAATAAGGCACATTGGTATACATCACCATCCTTACAGCATTTACATCTTAATCAACCTCACAACCATAATTAGGACATTTCAAATCAAGATCATACCACCCTACCATCCTAATATAAGGCATACTCCAATATAACATCATGACTTAATCACAATTGGAAGTAAAGATAGAGATTCTAAGACTTACAAAGTCTTCGTCGTAGTTCATCATTTAGGCCTTACCACAACACCTCAATTCAATAAAATTTAGATGTTCATCATCATAATTCAATATTCAACATGATATCAAGACTTGAATAAAAACTATAGCACAATTCAACACTAGATCATAGCTTTAAAATAAGATGCCTAGGTCAATTCACCTTCTAACCTAGATTATCATCTCAAGAATATCATGAAAGACTACAATTCACTCCTATTTGTTAATGATTATTGTAACGACATCATCTAATAGTTATTTACCTCATAATCAAGGCAATTGAATCAATCACAACAAAATTTACATCAAGATCAAACCTAGGGTCAAGGGTTAAGGATCATATACTTCAATTTGAGCCAAACTATCACAATTGATCACAATAAAGTTAAAATAAATGTTAATCTATCCATTATATCCTAAAGAAACCATAAACAACTCAGTTCACAATATAAATTTCGTAATTGGATGATACCCATATGAAAACTTAACTTTTGAAATCCATTTTGAAGGAACCTTTGAGGAAATAGTCTCAATGGTAAATTAGATACCATACCTTAAAGTTTTATGAAGATTTGATGGTGAAATCGTCCCTTTCTAGCCCCCAAAACCTCCCCCTAGCTTCTCTTTTATGTTGTCTTCCAAATAGAGAGAGAAAGAAAAGAGAAGGAAGGTAGTTTATTTTGGTGAGTTGTGTTTAGATTAATGAGATTTGGGGACTTTAGAAGGGAATTATATTAATGCTGAGGAGGTAGTTCCTCAATATGTATTATGAAATGTTGAGATATTATATGTTGTGAAACATAAGTTGAGTTGCTATATATAAGGTTAGGAATATATGTTCTTATTGGTTGGGGTACTAGTATTGAGTCTATCCTTACCCTTTCAATGATTTTAGTGTCATTCGGGAAAGATTTTTCCTAGGGGGATAATGTAACACTCTGGAAGTTACATGACTTAGACTAGAGCTTAGCCTGATAAAAAATGATTAAAATGATTCTTGGAGACCCATATTAATATAATGAACTCAATTAGAAAATCTGAGAGGCAAAATGATAAAGAAAAACCTTGACGTCCGAAAACTAGCTTATTTGAACTACCTTATGTCCCTATGTTTTGGTGACGGCTTGGAAGTGTCAATTGAAATCCAAGATTTGTAAAATACGTTAAATAGGCAGTATGTAGTACAAACGGTCCAAACGTCTGGTAATAACTCCTCAAGGACCGTCCGAAGGGTCCTTGAGAAGGACCCGAACATGGGCGAGCAGGATGCTAAAATAGCCTGCGCAGCCAGGAATTTGATGGCTGTTCCGCGATGCGTAACCATCACATTATAACACTTGGAAAATCCATAACTTATTATAGAGCCTAACGTAGGTGTTATAATGTGTAGACACTATTTTAAGATCCTTTTTAATGAATATAAGTCATTTAGGAAGTCTAGAAACCAAAACGTCCATTACGTATGGAAACTAGTTCAATGAGGTGCTAGCGTTCCTTAGCCTATTTGACTAGCTTTTAAAAGTAAGAAAATGATGAAAATAGGTGGAAGGGTGTCTAACATGTGTTTAAGTTGATTTAGATTCGAAACGTTCGGGTACGAATCCCAAAGACCAACCAAGGGACCTTGAGGAGGACCCATATATTTTTGGGTCAAAAGTATTGCCTCATCAGTGCTCACCCACGAGGGGAGACAACGAAGCGTGTGTGGATCTACAAGGAGTCGATGTCATACGTTGATAAAAACTTGGTCATTTTGGATAATGTTCTAGTTGGACCACTTTCTGAACTCATCGAGGAAGTGCAGGACGGAAGGGAGCAAGGGTCGTCCACTCACAGATGGACCATTGATCGAGGTCTCATTTCTTAGGGACTTACTTTGCTGCACATTTTAAATTAGTTCCAGTTAATTAATTAAAGGGTTAGTTAATTAGTTGGGGGATTAGAGAGGTCTAATTAACTTCGTTAGCACCCTATTTAAAGTCTTAACCTAATTAAGACTAACTAAGACCCTCATAACTCACAATACCAAACTCTTTTCCTTCTATCTTCTTTCTCTCTCTAGTGAAGAGCTCCATTGAAGACCAATCTAGAGGAGGGTCTAAGTGCTGAGAAATGTAAAGTTTCACCATTAATGTTCATCAATTATCAAGGTATGAGATCTTTTTCATCTTTGAGACCTCTTTCCTCAAAGGGTTCCATCAAATTGATTTCCAAAGCTGGGTTTTCAAGTGGGTTTCATCCAATCTCAAAAATGGATTTTTCATGATTTATTTATGATCATATAAATATACTAACATGTATTCTGACTTAATTATAATATATCTTGATGGTTTGGTCTAGTTTGTAGAAAATGACCTTTACCCCTTAACCCTAGGTTATCATCTTGATATAAATTATTTTATAATGGTTCAATTCACTTGGTAATTTGTTGATATAATACTATATGATTGATTTTATACTACTAATGAATGAATTTGGGTGATTTATAGTCCTTTCATGCTAGTTCTTGAAAAATGATATAGATTATGAAGTAAGTTGTGAGTTTGACCTAAGTATCTTGTCTTAAGCTATGAACTAGTATTGAATTGTGAGGTAGTAACATTTTTAGACTTGTTATCATGTTTGTTATTGAATTATGATGATGTTATAACCTTGTTGGGTTGAATTAAGGTTGATGGTGATTCCTTGATGATGAATTATGAAGGAGACTTTGTATGTCTGATGATCCCTAGTCTTTACTTCAAATTATGGTTAATTTTGATTATGTCATGATGTTTTATTGGAGTATGCCTTCTATTTGGATTTATAGGGTAGTATGATGTTTAATTTAAAGGTCTTGACTATAGTTTGTGAGGTGTTTGCTAAGATGATCATGTTATAAGGATGGTGAATGATTTACCATTGTGCCTTATCATTATATGAAAATGTTAATGTGCCAACCTCACTTATATGAATTGTAATGAAAGGAATATACTCACAAAATTCTTATTGATCTATGATGATGGTGATTATTATTATACAAGGGTTATACCCTATGACCTACAATGAGCTATGATGAATAATAAAGATATGAAAGACATTTCAAAAATGACTTTAGCTTAGCACCGAGTGAATAACGTGAGTAGTGTCCCTTCCCTCATATGGAAGGTAGGATGACTAATGTACTCTTGAGATTGGAAACTATAATGCATGTAGATTAAAGAGGTTCCCAACTACATAACCTAGCTCTTGAATTATGTTTCCCCCATACGAATAAGAATACTAGCCAGTGGATCCACGTAGTTGCTATGTTCATGTTTTGGTACGACCTTGGAAAGTAGTCCGCCTCCTATTGGTGTAGGGTTGCATGACACTAGATTTCACATTAGCTCATGTGGTCTATGTAGGTTGGGGCAAGATGTTCCCAAATGTAAAATGAATTAAAGGAATGAACTCTAACTAAGATACCTAAGGGGTTTAGCTTAGTCTAGGTAGGGGTATGTAACTCTATCTAAGAATTGCACTATTTAATCTTGAACGGAGTTTTAGGAGGATATTCTTATGTATGAATATGTTTATAATGGCACATAATATGTATATGATTTAATTTCACATTGTTGATACTATATGTTGAATTGTTACAGTCATGAACTTTTGTTGGTGTATATTTTTAAGGTATGATGACATGTACTTTTAAATGCTATGCGATGTGAAGTAGGCTGTTGGTCATGATTCTTGTTGGGTTACTTGATTGAGTAAGGTTATGGGTTTTTGGCTTAGTCATTGCACTTGTGGACTTAATAGGGGTTCATGGGTAAATATCTTGCTTGATTATGTTATAATGAACTCTTATTCATCCTTGTGGTTGTTTATGACTTGATGATACAGTTACTTGACTATGTACTCAATTACATGATATGCATGTTGACTTGACTAGTTTTGATGTTGTTGGTCATGTGATATAAATGCCTATGACTTATTGAATATGCCTAAGTAATTTGGTAGAGTCTTGTTGAATGTGCATAAAGGATTTCACAGTAAATTTCATACTTCAAGAAATGTCCCCTTTTAGTATGTTTTCATGATGTCTGTGCATATGGTATCATACTTTGCACAAATGGTGTACTAATCCCATTTCTTCCGTTTCCCCATTGTTTTAGGTTCCGGATGTTGAAGGGCATTTGGATACAACTTTAAGAAAACATGGATTTTTTTATCATGCAAGTAGGGTAGGTCCTCACTTTCCGAGGGCGATGCCACTATGTATAAAGACTCTTATGTTTCTTTCTTTTTCATTGGAGTACTAAACGTTTTATGACCTATATGTGGTCTTTTTGTATTGATGTATGGGATAGGCCTAATTTGATATACTCTTATTGGATTGTTATGAGATGAGAAAACTATTTGAGACTATGGTATGTTCTATATATTTATGTTCAGTTAAAGTAAAAGACTATCTTCCTAAATGAATTGTCTATGTATACTCTATAAATATCTACAATGTGTATGTAGATGTCTATGTAAACCTCCAAGTAGAAGTAATGAATAGTTTTAAATTTTTGCAAAATTAGACAAATAAATGAAATGATGTAAGCTAAAAGTATAGTCATAGTCCTCAAAGACGACGATGCCGGTTACGTTCGAAGGTGTATTCCCTGATGTAAAAACTTGGTATAAGAGTATGAGGTTAAATATCTTTTTGTCGATGTCTCTCTCAACCTCGTATATATAGGTTTGTATTGATAATTGTGAAGAGTGCAACACTTATGAATAGGAATCTATGAGATGCTTAGGAAACTCTCACTTTCTTAGAAATCCAATATCGTGCCTTTAGAGTGTTATCTCTATGTGATTTTTCATCTAATCCTTTTATTTTGATTATAGGCAATGATTACTCGAACGAATGTGGAACTAAAACTTGAAGAAGAGATTGTCGATGCTAGAGTTTCTCCCCGTGGTGATCAAGTTCCTCCTGTTGAGGAAGATATGAATGATGACCACAATCTGTTAATCCTCCTCCTTTGACAGATGGTGACATAATGGCTGCATTTCTCCATATGGCCCAAGCCATTACTACCCAAGCACAAGAAGCCATTACTCAAGCCCAAGCCATGATGGTCCAAGCTAATTGGGAGGTTGTACCCCGAGCTCATCAACAAGTTGCTACCATTGCCTCCCGTCTAAGGAATTTCAATAGAATGAATACTCTTACATTCTATGGGTCCAATGTTGAAGAAGACCCCCAAGAGTTCATTGATAAATTCTATTAGAGCCATTATGCTATGGGGTTGTCTACTAGTAAAAGGGAAGAGTTAGCCACTTACAAACTCAAAGATGTGGCCCAAACTTAGTATGTCCAATGGATGGAAAATAGGTAATTAAGGGGTTGACCGGTGACTTGGGAAGTGTTCAAGAAGGCCTTTCTTGGTAGGTTCTTTCCTAGGGAGAAGAGGAGATCCAAGGAGGAGGATTTCATCAACCTTCGTCAAGGAGGTATGAGTGTTCTTGAATACTCTTCGAAATTCACTCAATTGTAAAAATGTTCTCCTTCTTTGGTTTCCGACCTAGAAATGAAATAACGGCTTTGTGATGGGAGTGTCCGATGACTTGCAAGAGGAGTGTCATTCGTCTATGCTACATGACATTATGAACATTTGTCATCTCATGTTCCATGCTCAACAAGTGGAAGAGGAAAGATCTAAGAGGAAAAGTAAAGATGTCAAGACGGAAAGATCTTTTGATGGTGGTTCTTCAATGGATAGGCTTGAGATTCAAGACAAGCCTAGGTTCAAGAAGAGGGTTTCAAGTCAAGTTCCTTCCACGTTCTCTAAGGCTAGGGATGATAGGGTCTCTAACCCTAAGCCTAAAAAGGGAAGGAATACTAGTTGACCAACCAATAAGCCAACTTGTAGAAAGTTTGGCAAAAAGCACTGTAGTGATTTGTCTTAAGGGGATGGACAAATGTTTTGGTTGAGGTAAAAGTGGGCACAAGGTTAGGGATTTCCATAATGTGAGGGTTTAAGACAAGGGCATTGGTCAAGCTTAATCAAGTGGTTCAAATGAGGCTACGAAGAAGAATCACTTTTATGCTCTCCACTCTAGGGGTGAGCACGATACTTCTCCCGACGTGGTGATTGTTATGCTTAAATTCCTCTTTATTGATGTATATACCTTACTTTATCCCGGTGATACCTTATCATTTGTTACCCCTTTAGTAGCTAAAAAGTTTGTCATTTTGCCCCGATATATTGCATGAACCTTTTATATTGTCTACCTTAGTTGGTGAATCGATTACTGCAAAAATGGTGTATAGAAATTGTCCTATGATGTTTCCAAATAGAGTTTCTGATGTTAAACTAGTAAGAATTGATATGGTTGATTTTGATGTCATTTTGGGTATGGATTGGTTGCATGCTTGCTATGCCTCTATAGATTGTAAAACGAGGGTTGTGAAGTTTAACTCTCCAAATGAGCCCGTTTTAGAGTGGACGGGGGAAACTCTATTCGTAGAGGTCGTATCATCCCTTCATTGAAAGCATGCAAAATGATCTCTAAAGGGTGTTTATACAATATAGGAAGAGTCCAAGATTTAGATTCCAAAATTCCTCCCATTGAGTCGGTCCCCGTTGTGAGGGAATTTTCAGAGGTATTTCCTAATTACCTTCTTGGTATTCCTCCCATATGTTTAATTGATTTTGGTATAGACTTGTTACCTGATACAAATACCATTTCAGTTCCTCCTTATTTGATGGCGCCGGCCGAATTGAAAGAGTTGAAGGCTCAACTCAAAGATTTACTGGACAAAGGCTTCATTAGACCTAGTATTCTCCATGGAGTGCTCCGGTTTTGTTTGTGAAGAAGAAGGTTGTGTCTCTTAGAATGTGCATTGATCATCGCTAACTCAAAATGGTCACTATTAAGAAAAATTACCCTCTCCCTACGAATTGATTGGTTTGACGACTCATTTGTTCAACTCCAAGGGGCAAGCTAATTTTCTATGATTGACTTGAGATAGAGGTATCACCAACATAGGGTGAGAGGAGAGGTTATACAAAAAATGGCATTTCGAACTAGATATGGTCACTATGTGTTGTTAGTAATGTCCTTTGGTCTCAAGAATGTGACGGCGTCATTTATGGATTTCATGAATACGGTGTTTCGAAGTTAACTATACTCATTTGTTATGGTCTTTGTCGACGACATCTTGGTATATTTGAAAAATTAGGGTGATCACATGAACCATTTGTGGGTGGTGTTGGAAGTGTTCATGGAGAATCAATTATTTGCCAAGTATAGCAAATGTGAGCTTTGGTTAAGCTCGGTAGCAATTCTTTGTCATATCATCTGTAGTGAGGAAGTTAAGGTTGATCCAAGGAAAGCCGAGGCGGTCAAGAATCGTCCTAGACCATTGACTCTAACCGACATTAGGAGTTTCATGGGTTTAGAGGGTTATTATCAGAGGTTTGTGGATGGTTTTCCATTGAAACACCCTTGAGTACTTTTACCCAAAAGAGTAAGAAATTTGAGTTGTCGGAGGCATGTGAGAGAAGCTTCCAAATATTGAAGGATAGGCTTATTTCCACTCCAGCCCTTACTTTATCGGAGTGTCCAAAGGGTTTCGTTGTACATTGTGATGCATCCAAAGTGGTTTAGGTTGTGTGCTTATGCAACATGGGAAAGTGGTAGTCTATGCTTCTAGACAACTTAAGGTGCTTGAGAGAAACTTTCCAACCCATGATCTTGAGTTAAAATCCATGGTATTTTCATTGAAAATATTGAGGGATTACTTGTATAGTGTTCATGTTGATGTGTATACTGACCACAAGAGTCTTCAAAGTGTGTTTACTAAAAAGAAGTTAATTATCCTACAAAAAATGTGGTTGGAATTGTTGAAGGATTACCACATGAAATTTCTCTATCACCTCGGCAAGGCCAATGTGTTTGCGGATGCTCTAAGTCGGTTATCCTTGGGTAGTTTGTCTCATATAGATGAATCTAAGAAAGGCCTAGTAAAAGATGTTCATAGGTTGTCTAGATTAGGTGTGAGGTTAGAAGATTCTCCAAATGGTGGTTTTATGGTCTATCATAACTCTGAGTCATCTTTGATAGTTGCGGTGAAGTCCAAAGAACACCTTGACAATCATTGATGGAGTTGAAGGAATAGGTTCCTGGTAAGCTTAAAGAGTTATTCTCCTTAGGGGTGGGATGGTGTCTTGAGGTATCAAGGAAGGTTGTGTGTTCCCAATGTAGATGGTTTGAGGACCCGGATCCTTGAGGAAGCCCATGGGTCCCGTTACTCCGTTATTGCTAAGTGTCCTAATTGGAAACAAGTGAAAGCCGAACATCAAAAGTTGGGTGGTTTACTAAAATAAATCAAAATTCCCACTTGGAAGTGGGAAGACATAAATTTGGATTTTGTGGTAGGTTTGCCTCGGACACAAAAGCAATATGACTCTATATATTTAATTGTGGATAGGTTGACCAAGTCGGCTCATTTCATTCCCATCAAGTCTACCTATTCGGCGGAAGATTATGCAAGGATCTTCATAGATGAAATTGTGTGTGTCCATGGGGTGAACAATTCACATCAAATTTTTGGAGGTCATTCCAAGAAGGTTTGAGTACTAAAGTGAAGCTAAGCACCGTTTTTCATCCCCAAATGGATGGACAAGAAGAGCTTACTATCCAAACCCTTGAGAATACGCTTAGGGCTTGTATTATTGATTTCATGGGAAATTGGGATAAGCATTTGACTTTCGGGAGTTTGCTTACAGTAATAGTCTCTGTTAATCCATATCCTTTGGGTTAACCTTCGCTTCTTGGTCAAGATTTAATTTATAAGAGTTTGGATAACGTTTATATCATAAGGAACTGGTTGAAAAATGGCCTATAGTCGGCAAAACTCTTATGCAGATCATAAGAGAAGGGATTTAGAGTTTGAAAAAGGTAATATAGTGTATTTAAAAATTTCTCCTATGAAATGGGTGGTTAGATTTGGAAAGAAAGGGAAGTTGAGTCCTCGTTATGTGGGTCCCTATGAAATCTTGCAAAGGGTTGGTAAGGTTTCTTATGAGATGAGGTTGCCTAGTGAATTGACTTAGGTTCATCCGGTTTTCCATGTTTCTATGCTTAAGAAGGGTCTTGGTGTGAAGGATAACCTCTCTTATGAGGAGTTTACCGTTCAAATCCTTGACAGGCAAGTAAAAAGGATAACGAACAAAGAGGTGGTTTCCGTAAAGTGTTATAGAAGAATTACCTAGTTGAGGGTGCAACATGGGAGGCCGAGGCCGACATGAAGTCCCGTTACCCTGTTCTATTTGATAAATAAGGTTAGTCATTTCTATTAATAATGAAAATAATGTCTAAAAACTGAAGTTTCTTTTGTGGAGCTTTGAAAAAATATGCATATTTGGATGTTGTTACAGTGAACTAAAGTGAAGTATGCTAATAATTTGATCTTTTGCTTGATTGAGTTATGTTACGCATTTTGATATGGTGAGTCTTTATGAGATGATACGTAGCATGTTGGTAAGTTGAACTTTGGCATGATTGACTCATAAATGCTATGTTGAGCTCTTGCAGGTGTGAGAAGGATATTCCTCCTAATGTGATGTTGACCCTTATGTCTTGTAATCAAAGTTTTTTGAATTACCTTGAGTAAGTGATATAATTGATGTTGAAACTCATGTTGTTATGTATTGATGTTGGTTGGGATTTTATTCTTGAGTCTATTCCTTTTTTCAGAAGATTATTAGTGTCATTTAGGGATGAATGTTCCTACAGGGGGGATAATGTAAAACTTCTAAAATGTAAGACGTGTTCTAGATCCTAATTTGAGTGTCATAATGTTTAGACACTGTTTTAAGGTCCATTTTTATGAATATAAGTCATTTAGGAAATATAGAAACCAAAACGTCCAAGAATGTCCATGATATCCGAAAATTAGTTCAATGAGGTGCTGGCGTGTCTTAGCCTATATAACTAGCATTTAGAAGTCGGAAAATGATGAATATTGGTGGAAGAGTATTTAACATGTCTTTAAATTGATTCATAGTTGAAACGTCCCGGTACGACTCCCAAAGGACCAACCAAGGGCCCTTGAGGAGGACCATTTTATTTTTGGGTTAAAAGCACTGCCTGGGCAGTGTGCACCCATGAGGGTAGACGACTGAGCGTGTGTGGATCGACTGGCCGTCCATGCCATTCGTAGATAAACACTTAGATTTTTTGGCTAATGGTCCAATATGGGCCACTCTCTGAACTCATCAACAAACTGCAGCACGGAAGGGGGCAGGGATCGTCGACTCACAGACGGACCGTTAGTCGAGGTCTCGTCTATGAGGGCCTGATTTTTCTGCACATTTTAAGTTTGTTTCAATTTATTAATTAAAGATTTATTTAATTATTTGGGGTATTATTTATGTATATTTAACTTATCAAACACTTTATATAAAGTCCTAACATAATTAAGACTAACTAAAACTCTCATAACTCACAAACCCAAACTCTCTTCCTTCTCTCTTCTTTCTCTCTCTAGTGAAGAATTAACTCCATTGAAGATCAATATAGGGAAGGGTTTAAGGTCTTAAAATATTCAAGTTTACATATCAATATTCATCAATTAGTAGGCATGAAATCTCTTTTACCTTTGAGACCTCTTTCCTCAAAGGATTCCATCAAATTGATTTCCAAAGTTGGGTTTTCAAGTGGGTTTCAATCAATATCAGAAATTCTATTATGAATTAGTTTGATTATGATTTATTTTGGATATTATGAATATATTAACATGTATTTTAGCTTAATTATTATATATCTTGATGGTTTGGTCTAGTTTGTAGAAGATGACCTTTACCCATTAACACTAGGTTATGATCTTGATATGAATTATGTTATATTGGTTAAATTAACTTGGTTATTGGTTGAATTACTGCTATATGATGTTTTTATACTAATAATGAATGAATTAGGGTGATTTATAGTCCTTTCATGCTAGTTCTTTAGAAGTGATCTAAATTAAGAAGTATGTTGTGTGTTTTACCTTAGTATCTTATCTTAAGCTATGAACTAGTATTGAATTTTGAGGTAGTGGTTCTTTTAGCGTTGTTATCATGTTGGTTATTGAATTTTGATGATGTTATGCCCTAATTTGGTTGAATTAAGGGTCGATAATAAGCCCTTGATGATGAATTATGAAGGAGATTTGGTAAGTCTTATGATCCCTATTGTTTACTTCAAATTATGGTTAATTGTGATTAAGTCATGATGTTGTATTGGAGTATGCCTTGTATTAGGATTTATAGGGTGGTATGATATTGACTTGAAATTTCTTGACTATAGTTTGTGAGGTTTTGGCTAAGATGTAAATGTTATATGGATGGTGAATGATTTACCAATGCGCCTTATCATGATCTGAAAATGTTACTGTGCTAACCTCACTTATACGATTTGTAATAAAAGGATTATACTCATGCAATTCTTAATGAGCCATGATGATGATGATGATGATTATTCAAAGGGGAGGGGGTATTCCCGGATGTGACACATGTGTGGGCCGAAAGTTGCCTCGCGACATGGATCCTCTACGAGGCTCACTATCTCAGCCTGGATTTCAAAATTAAATATAAAATTGACCCTGTGACGCAGCCAGGTCCCAGATTCGGCCGCATCGTTTTTAAGTCAATTTAACTTCACAAAAAGACCCATTCAACTGAGGGGTATTTTGGGTGTTTTGGGGGACAAGTTATTGATTTTAGGTAAGTTTTTTAGACCAATATAACGCACTTTAAATCATATTAAACAAATACCTGTCATCTCTCTCAAGAACTCTCTCTTTTAAAACTCCATTGAAGAACACGAAATTCTTAAGGAAGAAGAAAAAGATTTCGCTCTTGGGGTTCCTTTCCAAAGAGGTACTTTCAAAGATGATTTTGAAGAACTCAACTCTTATGGTTTTTACTCGACAAAATAGGTTTTCTTCCTAACATAAGATTTATGACTAATAATGAAACACTATAATTTTCTATGGCTAATTTTTAGAAGATGGCCTTTAACCCTTAACACTATGTTTGATCTTGATATGAATTAGGTTGTGTTTTATTCAATTAACTTGGTTATTAATTGAATTACTACTATGTGATGTTGTTACACTAATCATGAACAAAATTAGGGTGATTGTTAGGCTTTCATTCTAGCTCTTGAGAAGATGAGCTAGGTTAGGAAGTATGTTGCGAATTGACCTAAGTATCTTGTTATAAAGCTATCATCTAGTATTAAATTGTGATGTAGTGATTCTTCTAACCTTTTGATCATTTTGACTATTCACTTATGATGATGTAACCCCAATTGGGTTGAAATGAGGGTTTATTGTATTACCTTGATGATGAACTATAAAAGAGACTTGGTTAGTCTTATGATCTCTATCCTTTAATTCAAATTGTGATTAATTGTGATTAAGTCATGATATTGTCTTGGAGTATGCTTTGTATTAGAGTTGATAGGGTGGTATGATGTTTAATAGAAATGTCTTGATTATGATTGTGATGTACTGCCTTAACATGTAAATGTTATAATGAGGGTGAATGATTTGCCAATGTGTCTTATCATGATATAGAGACGTTAATGTGCTAATTTCACCTATATGAATTGTAATGAAAGTATTTATAGTCATGCAATTCTTATTAAGCTATTGATGATGATTATTATACGAGGGGTAGACCCTATAACCTAAACTAAGCTATGATAAATAATAAAGGCTTAAAGACATTTCAAAAAGGGACTCTAGCTTAGCACCGAGTGAACTAGAGTGAAGAGTGTCCCTTCCCACATAGGGAAAGTAGGATCACTAATGTACTCTTGGGATTGGATATTACAATTAATGTAGCATAAAGAGTCTCCCAGCTATATCTCCTAGTTCTTGAACTATGTTGCTCCCATAGGAATACTAGCTAGTGGATCTACATAGTTCCTATGTTTGATGTTTTGGTGCTATCTTGGCAAATAGTCCACCTTCCTTCGGTATAAGGTTGTATAACACCGGATTACACCTAAGCACATGTGGTATATGTCGGTAAGGTCAAGATGTTCACAAAAAGGTAAAATAAACTAAAAGATTGAACTCTAACTAAGATGACCTAAGGGGTTTGGCTTAGTCAAGGTAGGGGTATGGGACTCTACCTAAGCATTACACTAGTTAGCCTTGATGGAAGTCTTAGGAGGATGTTCTTATGTATGATTATGCTTATAATGTTACATGACATGCATATGATGAACTTGCATATTGTTGATACTATATGTTGATTAGTTCACTTATGAGTATGTGTTCATTTATATTGTTAAAGTAAGATGATATGTACACCTAAAAGCCATTCTATGTGAAGTAGCATTTTAGTCATGATTCTTGTTGGGTTGCTTTATTGAGTAACGTTATGGGCTTTACTTGGTCATTGCACTTGTTTACTTGATAGGGGTTCACGGGTAATTGACTTGCTTTGGTTATGTTGAA
Source organism: Solanum pennellii (assembly GCF_001406875.1). Classification (NCBI taxonomy): domain Eukaryota; kingdom Viridiplantae; phylum Streptophyta; class Magnoliopsida; order Solanales; family Solanaceae; genus Solanum; species Solanum pennellii. The sequence goes on along the minus strand of NC_028642.1, from coordinate 14,625,309 downwards.
ATGTACTCTTATTCATGCTTATTTTTAATATGATTTGATGATAGAGTTACTTGAATATGTATCTAATTATATGATATGCATGGTTTACTTGACTTGACTTAATGTTGTTGTTCTTGTATGTACATTTGTATGACTTAATGAACATGCAATTATTGAATGGTATGATCTTCTGGAATGTGCATAGAGGTTTAAATGAAAAATACATACATTATGAAATGTCCCTTTCTTTAGAATGTTTCAAAGTATGTGTGCATATAGTGTCATACTTAGTACAAATGGCGTACTAACCCCATTTCATGCTTTTCCCCAACATTTTATGTTCCGAACATTGAAGTGCTTTAAACACAACTTGAAGAAGGCTTGGATCTCTTATTCATCCAAGTATGTTAGTTCCTCAATTTCCAAGGGCGATGCCACTATCTATCTTTTGGAGTTGCTTTTTAGTTAAAGACTTCTATGGTTATTTCTTTCCACTTAGTATGAAACATTGTACTGCCCATGTCAGACATTTTTACTTCGATGTATGGGTTATGCCCAAGTTCTTACAGTCTTATTAGATGATTATGAGATGACACGACTATAATGACTATTATGAATATTATGTCTATGTTATATTTTAAATATTTATGTGCAATAAAAGTAGAATAAAGTGAGAGGACTTGGTAAACCTTTTCACAACCACCCATATAGAGTCATATTGCCTTTGAGTCCGAGGTAAACCCACTAAAAAATCCATATTGATGTCTTTCCACTTCCAACTAGGAACTTGAATTTCTTGTAGTAAGCAACCTGACTTTTGATGTTCGTCTTTCGCTTATTGGCACTTCGGACACTTATAAAAAAACTCCGCTATGTCATTTTTCAAACCTTCCCACCAAAATGCTTCCATAAGGTCATGGTACATTTTTCTCGAACACGGATGAATGGAGTAGTGGAACCCATGGGATTCCTCAAAGATCCGGTTCCTCAACTCATCTACCTTGGGAACACACAATCTTCCTTGGTCCCTCAAAACATCATCCCCCCCGCCCCCCAAGGAGAATGCCTCATTAATATTGCCAAGGACCAATTTCTTCAACTCCACGAATGATTTATCAAGGTTTTTTTGTACATCACCTCAACTACCAATGATGACTCGGAGTTATGATGTACCATGAAACAACCATTTGGAGAATCTTCCAACCTCACACAGAAACTAGCCAACCTTTGAACATCCTTCACTAGGTATTTCTAGGCTTAATCTATCTGAGACACACTAGCCATAGTTATACAACTTAGAGCATTTTCATCCACATTAGCCTTGTTATGGCTGATAGAGGACACCTTTGTCGTAACCTTTTGACAATTCTAACCACGCTCTTTGTCAGAGATTCAACTGCTTTTGGGTAAACACTTATTGGATACTCCTACGGTCGGTATACACATCAACATGGACACCTTTCAAGTAATGCCTCCATATTTTCAAAGCAAATACCATGGCTGCTAATTCAAGGCCATGAGTTTGATAGTTTATCTCATGCACCTTACGTTGCCTAGAAGCACAGGCTATCACCTTCCCATGTTGCATAAGAACAGACCCTAAACCCACTAGGGATGCGTTAAAATACACAACGAAACCCTTTGCACACTTCGGTAAAGTCAACATCAGAGAAGAAGTAAGGCTATCTTTCAACATTTGAAAACATATTGCACATGCCTCTGACCACTCAAATTTCTTGTATTTTTGGGTCAACGAGCCAAGGGATATGTAATGGACGCAAAACCATCCACAAACCTCCGATAATAACCCGCTAAGCCCAAAAAACTCCTACTGTCGGTTGGAGTCAATGGTCTACGCCAATATTTCACCCGCCTCCATTTTCCTTGGATCAACCTCAACTCCTTCACTAGAGATGATTATGACCAAGAAATGTCACCGACCTTAGAAAAAACAAGCATTTGTTATACTTGGCAAAAAAATGATGTTCTTTAAGTACTTTTAGCACCACCCTCAAATGGTTCATGTGGTAACCCTCATTTTTTGAATATACAAAGATGTCATCAATGAAATGAAAAAAATATCTAGGTAATTTTGAAACATCCTATTCATGAGGTCCATAAACGTCGCAGGGGAATTTTTTAGACCAACGGACATTACTAAGAATTCATAGTGAACATATCTAGTCCAAGAACGTCCATGACGTCTGACAAATAGTTCAAGGAGGTATCAGCGTGCGTTAGCCTATTTGACTGCCTTTTAGGAGTCAAAAAATAATGAGAATTGGTGGAAGGGTGTCTAACACGTGGTTAAGTTGATTCATGATAGAAACGTCTGATACAACTACCCAAGGACCAACCAAGGGCCCATGAGGAGGACCCTTGAGTTTAGAGTTAAAACGAGAGCACACTGACGGAACGTGTGTGGATCGATGGGGCGTCGATGCCAACCATCGACAAACACTTATCCAATTTGTTGGAGGCCCTCACTTGCATAGTCTCTGACCAAATCGAGGAGTGTGGAGCATGGAAGAGGGACCAGTCGTGGACTCAATGATGCACCATCGACGGGGTCTCCTCTATGAGGGTCCAATTTTCCTGCACGTTTAAACTTAGTTTAAAACAAATAACTAAGGTGTTTGGTGCTTAGTTAGGGATTTAGGGAAGACTAATTCGCTTAATTGACCCACCATATAAAGACCCCAACCGTATTAGTTTAATGACAACTTTTAAAACAAAACTCGCTTCATTCTCTCTTCTGTCTCTCTATATTGGAATACACCATTGAAAACAAGCCAAGGGAGGGTTTAGAGGGATGTAAAGGGACAATTTCACCATAAGTTCATTATCAAACATTTAGGTATGGGATGTAATTCACCTTTGCGACCTCTTTCCTTAGAGGGTTCCTTCAAAGTAGTTTCACATGTTGAGTTTTCATGTAGGTCTTTCTCACTCTCGGAAATTATGTTATGAATTGACTTCTTTATGATTTCTTTTAGATATTAGGAATATATTAACATGTATTATAACTTAATTATGGTATATATTTATTGTTTGGTCTAGTTTGTACAAGATGACCCTTGGCCCTTAACCCTAGGTTTGATCTTGATATGAATTAGGTTGTGTTTGGTTCAATTAACTTTGTTATTGGTTAAATTACTACTAGGTGATGTTGTTACACTAATAAAGAACAAAATTAGGGTGATTGGTAGTCTTTCATGATATTTTTTAAGAAGATTATCTAGGTTAGGAAGTATGTTTTGAATTGACCTAAGTTTCTTGTCTTAAAGCTATGATCTAGTATTATATTTGTGATGTAGTGATTCTTCTAGCCTTGTTATCATGTTGATTATTGACTTATGACAATGTAAACCCAAATTGGGTTGAATTAAGGGTTTTTTGTAAGACCTTGACGATGAACTATGAAGGAGACTTGGTAAGTCTTATGATCTCTATCCTTTACTTCAAATTGTGATTAATCGTGATTAAGTCATGATGTAGTATTGGAGTAAGTTTGTATTAGGATTGATAGGGTGTTATAGTGTTGAATTGAAATGCCTTTATTATGATTTAGAGGTTTTGGCTTAAGATGTAAATGTTATAAGGAGGGTGAATGATTTACTAATGTGCCTTATCATGATATGAAAATGTTAATGTGCTCACTTCACCGATATGAATTGTAATGAAATGATTTATACTCATTCAATTCGTATTGAGCTATTGATGATGATCATCATACGAGGGTAGACCCTATGACCTAAACTAAGCTATGATTCATTATAAAGTCTTAAAGACATTTCAAAAAGGGACTCTAGCTTAGTACCGAGTGAACAAGAGTGAGGAGTGTTCCTTCCTACATAGGGAAGGTAGGATCACTAATGTACTCTTGATATTTGAGACTACAATGTATGTAGCATAAAGAGGATCCCAACTATACCTCCTAGTTCTTGAACTTTGTTGCCCCATAAGAATACTAGCTAGTGGATTCACGTAGTTGCTATGTTTCATGTTTTGGTACTACCTTGGCAAGTAGTTCACCTTCCTTCGGTGTAGGGTTGTATGACACCGGATTCCATATTAGCTCATGTGGTCTATGTAGGTTCGGGCAAGATGTTCCCACAAAGGTACAATGAACTAAAGGATTGAACTCTAACTAAGATGATCAAAGGGGTTTGGCTTAGTGTAGATAGGGGTATAGGACTCTACCTTAGCATTGCACTAGTTAGCCTTGAAGGGAGTCTTGGTGGGATGTTCTTATGTATGATTATGCTTATAATGTTACATGAAATGTATATGATGAAATTGCATATTGTTCATACTATATGTTGATTAGTTCACTTATGAGTATGTGTTGGTTTATATTGTTAAAGTAAGATGATATGTACACCTAAATGCCGTGTTATGTGTAGTAGGATGGTACTCATGATTCTTGTTGGGTTGCTTTATTGAGTAAGGTTGTGGGGATTTGCTTGGTAATTTCACTTTTATACTTGGTAGGGGTTCATAGGTAATTGACTTGCTTTTGTTATGTTGAAATGTACTCTTTTTCATGCTTATTCTTAATATGACTTGATGATAGAGTTACTTGAATATGTATCTAATTATATTATGTGCATGGTTTACTTGACTAAAATTAATGTTGTTGTTTTTGTGGTGTACTTGCCTATGACTTAATGGACATGCATTATCGAATGATATGGTCTTGTTGAATGTGCATAAGTATTTTCAATGAAAAATACAGACATTATGAAATGTCCTTTTTTCATAGAATGTCTCAAAATATGTGTGCATATGATCTCATACTTAGTACAAGTGGCGTATTAACACCATTTCTTCTTTTCCCCCAAAATTTTAGGTTCTAGTCGTTGATGTTTTTTGAAGATGACCTGAATAAGGATTGGATCTCCTATTCATCCGAGTATGGTAGGTCCTAAATATCTGAGGTCGATGCCACTGTCTAGCTTATGGAGTCGCTTTTTAGTTAAAGACTTCTATGGTTATTTCTTTCCATTTACTATGAAATAGTGTACAGCCCATGTGAGGCATTTTTACTTTGATGTATGGGTTATGCCCAAGTTCTTATTGTCTTATTAGATGGTTATGAGATGAGACGGCTACTATGACAAAAATGACTATTATGTCTATGTTATATTTTATATATTTATGTGCAATAAAAGTAGACGACCATGTAATCTTCCTTTGCGAAAGGTCTATGCATACTCGATGTATGTATATATATATATATATATATATATATAAATNGTATTATACATTTCCTATTCATATTACATGAGAACAATCTCCTAGGACTTCCCTTAGAGTAACCTTGTGAAATGTCTAGGTAGAGTCTCATACCCCTACCTATAATAAGTAGACTCCTAAAGTGAGCCTAGTCGATGTCCATTTACTTGTCTTTAATTTTACTTGAGTGAATGATAGCCTTAACCGATATAGACTATGAGAGCTAAATATTGAATCTGGTGGCATGAAACCCCACACTGAAAGAATATGGTGTACCGGCCAAAGTAGAGCCAAACATGAACATAACTTTATAAGTGGATCCACTAGCTAGTATTCGTATGGTGGCAACATAGTTCAATAACTAGGAGATATATTAGAGACCCATAGCTCCAAATTACATGGCAGCCTCTATCTCATGAGAGTCTTTGTAAACCTACCTTCCATCTTTAGAAGGGACACCCCTCGTATCAAGTCCATCGGTGCTAAGTTAAGGTCTCTTTGTGAATAACCTTTAAGTCATCATTTATTCATAAATCTTATCATAGGTTATAGGAGGTTAACTGTCACATCCGGGTTTACCCCCTAAATGTAACCTGCGTCGTCGTTCTCTTCGAGGACTTAGACTAGCTCTTAGTTTACATCATTGCACTCATAGGTCAAATTTAGAGGAAAATTTTAAAACTCTTCATTACTTCTACTTGAAGGTTTACATAGACTTTTACATACATAAATATATAAATATATTAATATATAAATATATATATATATATATATATATATATATATTTATATATTAATATATTTATATATTTATGTATGTAAAAGTCTATGTAAACCTTCAAGTAGAAGTAATGAAGAGTTTTAAAATTTTCCTCTAAATTTGACCTATGAGTGCAATGATGTAAACTAAGAGCTAGTCTAAGTCCTCGAAGAGAACGACGACGCAGGTTACATTTAGGGGGTAAACCCGGATGTGACAGTTAACCTCCTATAACCTATGATAAGATTTATGAATAAATGATGACTTAAAGGTTATTCACAAAGAGACCTTAACTTAGCACCGATGGACTTGATACGAGGGGTGTCCCTTCTAAAGATGGAAGGTAGGTTTACAAAGACTCTCATGAGATAGAGGCTGCCATGTAATTTGGAGCTATGGGTCTCTAATATATCTCCTAGTTATTGAACTATGTTGCCACCATACGAATACTAGCTAGTGGATCCACTTATAAAGTTATGTTCATGTTTGGCTCTACTTTGGCCGGTACACCATATTCTTTCAGTGTGGGGTTTCATGCCACCAGATTCAATATTTAGCTCTCATAGTCTATATCGGTTAAGGCTATCATTCACTCAAGTAAAATTAAAGACAAGTAAATGGACATCGACTAGGCTCACTTTAGGAGTCTACTTATTATAGGTAGGGGTATGAGACTCTACCTAGACATTTCACAAGGTTACTCTAAGGGAAGTCCTAGGAGATTGTTCTCATGTAATATGAATAGGAAATGTATAATACTTATGATATATGATGTTGCTGTTATATTTTGTTGACTATAGTAATGCACATATAATTGTCTATGTTGTTATATGGGATGATGACTACTTATGATGTATGATGTATGACCAAAGCATTACTCATGGTCTCCTAAATTTTTTACTTGATTATGTGGGGTTATGGGTCTTCACATGATCATTGCACTTGTAGGCTTGGGATGGGATCATCGGTAAGTGTCTTATATGTTACTTTATATGATCTAATGAACATGAAATGTTAATATGACTTTATGATGATATGTCTTTAAATATGATCATGATTTATGTTGTTGTGGTCTATATCTAGTATATGCTATATTGGATGTGCATTAAAGGCTTTCAAATGACCGAGCATGCTTTTTAAAAAATAGTCCTCTTTCGTGCATGTCTTTAAATGTTTATATCTATATACCCATACTTAGTACATGTGACGTACTAACCCCTTACTTTATATTACTTCAAATGTAGGGTCCGGCCATTGAATATTAAGAAGGTTAATTGAGAAGCTTGGAACTCTTTCCCCCTGTGTTGGTAGGTCCTCATGTTCGGGGATGCTATCTTTTCATTATTCTAGCATATGAAGACTTTAGTAGTTTTAGGAATATTCTTTATTCCGTTTATGTTCTTTGTATTTCATTTTAGTAAGGCCTATATGGCGTATTGACATTTTATTGTCTTAGTCCAACTCATACTCTTTAGATGGTTTTTATGTGAGACATGTTTTAGAATATCGTATGTATGCTATCATGTTGCTATAAGAAAAGCCTATGTAAGCTTCTACGTGAGAGGTCTAAGTATACCTCACTTAGTATATGCAATAGTTTTAAGTTTTTCTGGATTTTCAACTGATGACATGTTATGACGAACGCTAAGGTCTTGTCTTAGTCCTCTAAGAACAGGACAACGCCGGTCTCTTCTGGGGGTTCTTTTTGGGCATGACATCGACAGATATGGTCTCTCTAGGAAGTGACAATGATTTTCTAGACAAGGTTCTTTTAATACTCCCGTGTATAAAAAGGAGAGGGTGTCTAAACCTAATCGAAAAGGAATTGGCAATGAGTCCTTATGGTCTACTTGTGATAGGTATGCTAAGAGATATGAGCGTAGGTTTTTGGACATTTCAGATTGTTGCTTTAGTTTTGGTGAGTGTGGCCACAAAATAAAAAATTGTCCAAAGACAAGGGATATAAGAAGAGAGGGTAAAATTTTTTCTACAAGATGTTTGGATGTGAGTTCTAAAAATAAGAATTAGTTTTATGTCCTCCAAGCTAAATATGATCAAGAGTGCCCTCCTAATGTAACTACCGGTACGTGCTTCATGCTTCCTTAAATTCTTGTATTATTTGGTCATTTATGACTTGGAAGATTTGATATGATAGTCTTTTATGTCGTCTTTTGTAAGAATGAGCTTCATTGTTGCTTTTATGTTATAGATGGTGTTTATGAATTCAACCTAGAATTAGTCACACGGGAGATATGGTGTGCCTAGATATCTAGTCCATCGTGTGTCTATATGTAGCCTTGACTCTTTATATTCATGTAAAAAAAAATTAGGTCTTCGCATATGTACATTGTTTTGTCTCATGTTGTATTGCATTGAGTACATTTTCATATACACTTAATGAGATGAATTAATGAGCATTCCTTAGTTTGGATCCATGAATAAATGTATTTTTCAGAGTAAATTTCATATAGCCTTCATGAGTGTGTGTTGAGCATCTTTACCTTGGAGATGGTAGTTGCTCCTTATATATGATTAAATATAGAATTTGCATGCATTTTGGGTTAATAAATATCGGTCCTACTTCTTTTTTGAATTAACTATGCTTATCTTGGAGTTGATGTTTTCCTTCTTAGTTGTATACATTTAGATGTATTGGATGCATAATGGGCTGATAGTCTATAGTAATTTTCTTTAAGAATTGTTTAGAATCGTCAATCGAGGATGAATGTCATTAAGGAGGTGAAAATGTAACACCCCATAGTTTAGTAGACCATATAGGGCTAAGTTTAAATCTACAAGTCAAGGCTTAAAGGGCATGAGCTAAGGTAAATGGGCAAGGGCTAAGGTAAGAGGCACTACTCCAAGCTTTCTATTGTATTGCATTTTACCACGAGATCCTTCACGGCTTGTGGTGGCCTCCATGGCTTATGGGGCCACTCGTGGTTTTTAGGCAGTGTACCCTCCAAGGAATCCAAAAAATGGCTCATATTCAGGAGCCACTTGACGACCAGTGGTGAGGACCAAGTCTCGTGATGAAGCCTTAGTTTGGAGAGGACAAATAACTCAAGCAGTAGTCATATGGACCACGGGCAGGACCATGGCTCGTTGTGTGGACCATAACTCTTGAGCCCTGTCGTCGTGCCTAGCACCATGGCTGCCTAGTGTTGGGTCTTTTAGTGAAATCCATTTTAGTTAGTTTTAAGTGGGGGTCATTTTATATGGACTTTATACACATATATAACCTATTTAATGTCTTTACCAACCCCAATTGTGTCTTTAATTCCAAAATTCCAAATGACCCCAATGTTTTTCATCTCAAAAATCCTCTCTCTCGAAAACTTCAAGATGACGAACAAGAAGAAGAATGGAAGCTAGGTCGAATTCCTCCATTGTTGTAAGAATTATGAGGTCTTTATAATCAAGGTATGTATAGATAAAATTAGAAACACGTAGAAATTTCCCCCAATTGTGAAGATAAACACCAACTCTTATCCGAGTTTCTTCCTATATTTGAGGTAGTTTATTATGAATCTAATTGAGGGAATATTACTTGGTTATAATTTTTAATATTGAATTATGATGAATTTATATGTTTTCCATGGTTAACCCTTGTCTAATAGATGAAATTGGATTAGGCGGGTTTATGCCATGATAGCAGAAATTGAGGATTAATACACGATCTTCTAGAATTGCTTTTATGAGTAGTAATTGTTCAAAAATTGAAAGACGTAGAAATTAATTTAATTAGATTATAGTATATATGATGGTTCATGACTAGAAAGGTTTAATTTGAAACTTTATGATGAATTATGATTAAAACCATTTGATAATGAAAAATGTGCTCAAAATTGTCTTGGAATCTAGGTATGAATGATGATTGTAAGATGTAAAGCTTTAAGAGTAAGACTTGTAGTTGGATTAGTAATAGTACTTTCCCTTGGTATCCTTGAATAGGTTAATTGTAACCATTAATGAGTACTGATTTGTGTGTGACTACTAAAGAGGTACTCTTCCATGATTATGACTATGAGGGGAAATTCCCTAGTCTAAGTGTCATGTGTATGATGGAACTAGATTACTTAAAAGAAGTAATGTGAACATGTCCTAATGTGAGATTAGCATATATGATATATGCTTAGATTTGAATATTTTCATAGTTGCCCTTCCTTGAATATGTTGGACTGAAATGAAATTTCTCTTGTATATGAGAGATAATCTAAGGATGAGATCCTAAGATAGAAAGTATCATTATGATGACCTAAAAGTGGTACTTTGTGTTGATGGAATTATGGGATCTCGCTCATGCATTGCACAAGTATTCTTTTGGGTTACCTGAGAAGTAGTTCTCTTATGATATTAAGGACTAATGAGTTGAATAATGCTTATATAATGGTTATGTTGGAGACTTTGCTTAAGAATATTATATCGTCTTTTATGCGTATAATTTATGTTTCATGAGGTAAGTCCTATGTTAATAGATTATGTCTTATGTTAACTAACCCTTTTGTTTTTCTCTTACGATGTTACTCTAGATATCATATGTAGTACTTTTGTACTAACACATACTTTTTCCTACATTCTACTCAAATGTAGCGTTTGGAGATTTGAGTTCTCTTCTTGACGATAGGTTTCTAGAAGTGTAATGAGTTTAAGAATAAGTGGCTCCTCATAGCTTCAAGGATGAAGCTACAATTTCCTATATATCTATCATTTTGATGTCTTGAGACTATTGTATGGGCTTTGTACCAAGAGTTATGTAAAATTTTATGTTAGATGGTTTGAGAAAAAGTGTAATAAGAATTCCGCTTCATTTTATAAAGACATTGATTGTATGAAAAAATTATTTTAAAGTTCCTCACTTTTGTATTATCTTGTATTATTATATGCTAATTGCTTCTATGAGATTTTCTCGGGGTAAAGTTCTTCATGTTACATATAATGTGTACTCTTGGGTCATGACACATTCACAGTAACCCGGACCGCTCAATGGTCCACCATGCAACAATTATACGGTAGGTCTTCTCAATGAACCCAAAGCATACTAATAGTGTACCGATGTGGTACCTAAGCCATCCATAGTTAATATACCGGTGCAGTACCCAAGCTATTCCTAGATAGTGTACTTGTATTGTACCCAAATTTCCCAAGAATCACAAATAATCATGCACAATCACATATAACAATGAGAAATACCACTTGAAACCACAAGTCACAATTGCTAGTTCATTGAATAAGATTATATGTATTATGTCCTTCCGTGTGTCTTCCTATTATGATTGCACAAATGGTACTATCTATTAGGAGCAGATATGTCTGAATACATAAATAAGAAATATACAACCATTACCTATATGCCAAACCAATATTTAGCCACTTTACATTCTTTACTAGGTGATGCTATTGGTATCTTGGGTTGCTTTTTCAATACTTTAAGTTTGTTGAAGGTCGTGGCACACTTCTGGAGGAATCCCCAATTCTTATATTAATTTCATTACTGTTTAGGGTACCCATCACATTTTAAGGTGTATGTTTGGATTTTTTATTTGAAATTCCACTCTAGTGTATCTTCTAGGCTCACGAGATCTAGTTAGGTATTAGGTAGATATTTACTTTAAGGACATTTTATTCCTTACCTCGTGTGTTTCTTAGATAGGATATTTTACTATTTCTTTTCCGTAACTTCTAGATATTGTCTTAACATTCCAAGCTTAGTTGCCCATGATGCCTATTAGTTATGTTGTTTTTGTACTCATATTACAATATATCTTCTTTGGTGATACATGACTCTAAACTAGTTACCAACGCTGATATGGAACCATTTGCAACAGGACTTAGATATGAGGGTGAGCGTATGATATATTTTGGATCATACCTATTTCCTTCTGTATTATTCTTATTTATGAAAATCTTAAATCTTTCGCTGAACTTTGTTTTATTGTATGTGTCAAAAAATTTGTAGCATTATATTTCAAGAGTAGTTGTAGCATGCAATATGATGTTCATACCTTTGTATGGAAGAAGCTACATAATATATTAATAGTATAGGTATATACCATTCAATAATTATGTAAAAATAATAATTGAATGCGGAGAATAATTGGCGCCATAGAGAGTGGGAAACTTGTCTCCAATAATTTAGGGCTAAGATGAATGTGAAATAAGATTCAACCAAGTTTCTTATCCTTAGTTAATCACTCTCTAATCCATTTCTTAATTTTATTTTTAACCAATATGTTCAACAATATATAATTAATCTTGACCCTCTTAATTCCAACATCTCTATCTTGACCAATTATTAAGACCTCATTAGCTTCGGATCAATACCGCACACTAGAAATAATTAAAGATTAAATGTGTATGATCAAATAATGCAAGGACTAAAACTGAAATTATGCAATAATATAGAGACTAAAACCATTGTTTCCCCTTTTTAAAATTATTATTTATGTGTTTTAAACGGGTAAAATCATTTTTTCCTCCAACTTTACTTTTAAACACCAAACACTTCCATCAATTTTGAACGATAGACATTTTCACCCATTTCATTCAATTAGAAAATTTAAGTAGCAATTTTACCCATGAATTATCAATCGTTGTCTCTCTTTAATAATATAATTGTTTGATTCTATATTATGGACCAACCTAAACAATATATTAATTTTATTTATAAAGTGAAATAAATCCAAATATATAGTGTAGAAATAATGAGAAAAGAATTATTAGAATAATTCATTCAGGTCAATATTTTTAATATTAACCAAAATTCAAAAGTACAACAGAGGATGAAAGAGAACAAAAAAAAAAGAGATTTAAAATACAGCAAAGCACAAACTAATAATTGTTGAATATATTTATGATAAATTCCTTGGAGATTATATATTGAATATTTATAAATTTAAATTATGTGTGTATGAATTATGATATAATTACATTATAAAATATATACAGTAAATGAGATTGAAAAGACAAGATTAAAATAGATATGGAAAAATTACTTTGATGGATGTTTTTTAATAAATAATTACTAAATATATTATGCTTGTTTGGTAAGAAGCTGACAAATTGTATTATAAATATATTAAAATGTCTGTTAAATATATTATATATCAATAGAACTTGTATTATATTTGAATGATATATATTCTTTGTAATATGAATTAAAAGAGTATTATACATGTATAAAAATGATCAAAAGAAAAATATATATTAATGCTATAAATGATAAATATTTTTGATTTGTACTATGTTTATGTATTTCCCAATAAATATTGCATAGTATAAAAGGAGGAGAGTTACTAAAGTTAGGGAAAGATGATTGGTCTTTAGAGCATAGGTGCCTATATTACTTGCCTTTAGAGCCCCATTGAAAAAAAAATTTTAGAAAAATATTGGTTTTTAAAAGTCAAATTTCAGTAACTTTTAAGTTAAAAAGTTAAAAGTATGTGAGTGTACATACTATTAACTTTTTAAAAGTTATTTTTAATGTTGTTACTAAACACTTTTTAAAGAAAAAAAGGACTTAAAAGTAGGTTTAATCAATTTTTTGGATCAATTCAAACAAACTCTTATTACGGCAACTTATTCCACCTTACCTAACAACTTCAATACTGCATGACTAGCCTCTAAATCGACTATCACGTTTCGAGCTTACACTCTAAGTTTGTTCGACACTCAAAATTATTTTTAGTCCCAATCAAATTTTTTACCTAGCTTACTGTTTTATAAGTATTACAACGCATATGAATACACTAAAGGTTACTGTGAAATGACCTTGTGTTTATAACCTTCTGTAATGAATCTGATATTTACTTGATTATTCAAGTGTGATTATTATTTGCAATTGGGTTGTGCATTCTATTTATGATTAATGATTGGCTAAGGTACCATGTTAATACTAAATACTAATGATTAAATCAAATACCATGCCTCATATAAATCATTTATGGTTAAGTTGGATACCTCGTTGGTACACTAATGATTTGTACATGAATTGCATAAGAAGATCAAATGTACATGTTGGTTCCATTAGTGAACCAGGTTTATGCTTAAATGCTGGGTTTGTTCTTATGTAGACCAAGTTTGCACGTTAAACATTATGGATCTTGATGGTTTGAATTAATTGAAAATGTGATTATCGAGCACGACTTGTTATGTTGAAGTAGTTCATGTTTATGGTGTGCATTAACTCAAGATAAGAACTATGACTCTGAACTATATTGTATTTGTGATGATAATTGTACGTTATCTGTTTTGCTGAGTTGTAGTTACTAGTTCATTGTCACGACCCAAAACCGAGCCGCGACTGGCACCCACACTTACCCTCCTATGTGAGCGAACCAACCAATCTAAACCCTAACATTTCAATTTAATATCAACAGAAAGTAATGCGGAAGACTTAAACTCATTAATAAAAACCAATTCAATAACTTCTAAAATTCAACATCTATTATTCCCCAAAATCTGGAAGTCATCACCACAAG
>NC_028642.1:14564744-14606963 GCF_001406875.1 Solanum pennellii | reverse complement strand
GAGAATCCTTTGACAAATCGACGGTAGTAACTGGCTAAACCAACAAAGCTTCTTATTTCTGACAAGTTAGTAGGTCTTACCCAATTATTCACTACTTCGATCTTAGAAGGATCCACCATCACTCCATCCTTAGAAACCATGTGCCCCAAGAAGGACACTGAATCTAGCCAAAACTCACACTTGGAGAATTTGGCATAAAGCTTTTTCTCCCTCAACATTTCCAACACAATTCTCAAATGGTCCTCATGTTCCTTCTTACTCTTGTAGTATATCAGTATATCATCAATAAATACGATCACAAAGAGATCCAGATATGGCTTAAAAATCCCATTCATCAAGCTCATGAAAACAGCAGGGGCATTCGTTAGTCCAAAGGACATTACCAAGAAATNGAAAGCAGCAGGGGCATTCGTTAGTCCAAAGGACATTACAAAGAATTCATAATGCCCATACCTTGTTCGAAAAGCAGTCTTTGGCAAATCTGCTGCCCGTATTTTCAATTGATGATAACCAGACCTCAAGTCGATCTTAGAGAAGACACAAGCACCTTGTAACTGATCGAACAAATCATCAATGCGAGGAAGAGGATACCTGTTCTTAACAGTTACTTTATTTAGTTGCCGGTAATCTATGCACATCCGAAGACTCCCATCTTTCTTCTTCACAAACAAAACAGGAGCACCCCAAGGGGATGCACTCGGTCTAATAAAGCCTTTCCCTAACAATTCTTGAAGTTGGGCTTTTAACTCCCTTAACTCTGCTGGAGCCATTCTATAAGGGGGTATGGAAATGGGACGAGTACCCGGCTCCAAATCAATGCAAAAGTCAATATCTCTATCCGGTGGCATACCAGGAAGGTCTGCAGGGAACACATCCAGAAACTCACGAACTACCGAAACCGACTCAATCGAAGGTACTTGGGTAGTATCATCCCTGAGGTGTGCCAAGAACGCTAAACACCCTTTACTAACCATTTTCTTAGCACGAAGAAAGGAGATGATACGAACTGGAGTGGAAGTGTAGTCACCCTCCCACACTAACGGATCTGTCCCAGGCTTGGCCAACGTTACAGTTTTAGCATTACAATCTAAGATTGCAAAATTTGGAGAAAGCCAAGTCATACCCAGAATTACATCGAAATCAACCATTTCTAAGATAACCAAGTCTACATGAGTATTGCTCCCCACAAAAGTCACCAGACAAGACCTATATACCTTTTCAACTATCACAGACTCACCCACCGGAGTAGAAACACGAATAGGCATGTCAAGCAATTCACAATGTAAATTAAGACCAGTAGCAAATGAGGAAGATACATATGAAAATGTGGAGCCAGGATCAAATAATACAGAAGCCATGCAATCACAAACCAAAAGATTACCTGTGATAACAGCATCTGATGTCTCCGCTTCAGACCGCCCAGGGAAAGCGTAACAATGGGCCCTATCACCTGTCTGCCCGTTGCCCCTACCATGTGGTGTTGTAGTAGCTCCAGTTTGTCCGTCACCCCGGCCGTTTTGGTGACCACCATTACCTCGGCCACCACGTCCTCCAGAATAACGGCCTCTACCATGACCACCTCTACCTCTAGCTATTGGGGGTCTATAACTCTGTTTTGGACAATTCCTCCTAATATGTCCAGTCTCCCCACATCCATAACATTCTCTGGAGTCTAGCATAGGTCTCTGTGAGAATGACGAGGTCTGGGAATAACCTCCAACCTCAGAGAAATGTTGACCGGTCTGAGGTGGACCCCCAACTACAGTCTGTAGTGAAGACTGAATTGGTCGGACTGAGTAACCTCCTGAACCCTGTCCTCTAGAGTAAGAACCATTAAACTCACCTCCCTTTCGAAACCTTTTAGATGTCGATGCCATGGTGAAGTCGTCTGGCTTCACTCCCTCCACCTCTATCACGAAGTCTACCACTTCTTGGAAGGATTTCGCTGTAGCCGCTACCTGTAAGGCTGAAATCCGCAAATCTGACCTCAACCCTTTCACAAAACGGCGAATCCGCTCTTGTGAACTGAAGCAAAGCTGGGTGGCATACCTAGATAATGCACGAAACTTAGCCTCATACGCAGTGACCGTCATTCTGCCTTGCTCTAGGCTCAAGAACTCATCTCTCCTCCTATCCCTCAAGGTCCGGGGGATATACTTCTCCATAAATAAGCTAGAGAATGACGCCCAAGTCATGGGTGGTGCCTCTGTTGGTTGACACTCAACATGTGACCGCCACCACATTTTGGCATTTCCCTGAAACTGATAGGTTACAAACTCAACGCCAAATCGTTCCACTATGCCCATTTTATGTAGTAACTCATGACAATCAACCAGAAAATCGTAGGCATCCTCAGATTCAGCACCCTTGAAGACTGGAGGTTTCAATTTCAAGAACTTACTGAAAAGTTCATGCTGATCGCTTGTCATTATAGGCCCTGTAGTCAAACGAGGAAACGTGCCTATTTCCAATGGAACATCCATGCGGGGAGCCGCAGCAGTTGCCTGTTGTACTTCCGGAACCTGAGGTGCTGGTGCAGAAAACACTGGAGGTGTCTGTCCTTGATCAGATAACCCACTAAGATAAGCAAGAACCTGATTAATCATCTCTGGGGTAGGTTGGGGTGGTAATTCCTCATTCTGCACTTGCTCAGTTTCCCCTTCCTCACCCTCTCTTACTACTTCCTCAGTCGGTGGAGGAGTCACCGCCCTAGTACTAGATGGGGCAGGTGCTTGTCCTCTTCCCCTAGAGGACGTCCTCCCACGACCTCTACCACGGCCTCTTGCCGTTGCTCTTCCTCGAGCTACAGCCCCAGCGGCTGGCTCAGACGCACCCTGTTCCGCCGGTGCTGATGTTGGCGTAGTCGTTGCTCTAGTTCTGACCATCTGCGAAAATAGAGTGAAGATGGTCAGATACCAATTTGTATCATCTAGATACCAATTGGATTCAAGTAATAGCACGAAAGAAAGAAAGAATGGAATTTTCCTAAAGTCCTATAGCCTCTCAAAGAAAAGTAAAGGCGTCCCCCTACCGTTCCTTAAGACTCTACTAGACCTGTTCTTGTGTGATGAGACCAACGAACCTAATGCTCTGATACCAAGTTTGTCACGACCCAAAACCGAGCCGCGACTGGCACCCACACTTACCCTCCTATGTGAGCGAACCAACCAATCTAAACCTTAACATTTCAACTTAATATCAACAGAAAGTAATGCGGAAGACTTAAACTCATTAATAAAAACCAATTCAATAACTTCTAAAATTCAACATCTATTATTCCCCAAAATCTGGAAGTCATCACCACAAGAACATCTATGATCAAATTACTAAACTAAGAGTATTCTAAGAAGCTAAAATAAACAAAAGCTAGTCCATGCCGGAACTTCAAGGCATCAAGACATGAGGAAGAAGATCCAGTCCAAGCTAGAAGCATTAGCTCACCCTGAAATCCGGTGTAATGAAGACTGGCTAGAGTTGCGGTTGAGTTGAAGACGACGGTACGTTTGCTGCACTCCACAAATAACAAAGAAAAAAAATACAAGTAGGGGTCAGTACAAACACGGGTACTGAGTAGATATCATCGGCCAACTCAAAATAGAAAGCAATATATCTCAGATAACATCATAAAATCAACTAATATTCTTAACAGGTGATAGCAACAAGTATAAAAATCATTTATAACATCACCGAACATATCTATGAGGACTCAAGCCTCCACACCATACTCTTTTGGGAAACATGTTCTTTAGATTGAGTATATTAGCATATTTCAAGATTCATTATCTTTATTCCTCTTGTGTCGGTACGTGACACTCCGCTCCACTACTACTATCCTGGTGTCGGAACGTGACACTCCGATCCATATATATATTCTATCCTGGTGCCGGAACGTGACACCCGATCCATATACTATCCTGGTGTTGGAACGTGACACTACGATCCATATTCTATCCTGGTGCCGGAATGTGACACCCGATCCATATACTATCCTGGTGTCGGAACGTGACACTCCGATCCATATACTATCCTGGTGCCGGAACGTGACACCCGATCCATATACTATCCTGGTGTCGGAACGTGACACTCCGATCCTCTATTTCTACCCTGGTGTCGGAACGTGACACCCGATCCCCTAATCTCATTACTTTAGTTCATCAAGCCTTCTTTTATACCAAGGCGTCATCAATAACAAAGTAAAATTAGGGTTCAAGATTCAATAGCCTCATCATGCTAGTTTCATCACAATTATATATATAAAATCACATCATGCATGCACACAATTAAGCATATAGAAGACTTTATAATACTACCCAACACATATCATTCGCTATTAAGAGTTTACTACGAATAGCATAAACCATAACCTACCTCCACCGAAGATTCGTGATCAAACAAGCAAATTCCCCAAAGTTTGTGTTTTCCTCTTCGTTCGTTTCTCCCTTTCTCGTTTGATCCTCTCTCTCTCTTTGTTCCTTCTATTTTTCTTATTAAAACCCTCTTTCTTTTACCCTAATTAGCATATGATTAAGTATAAAGATGGCAATAATATCCCACTAATTAACTCAAGGTTACCTCTTTTAACCCCCAAGTAATTAGACTTATTAACATTAACCCATTAACTTTATAATTAAAGCAGGAATAGTCCAAAACGCCCCTTAAATTACTAAGCAGAAATCCGACCCAGCCTGGGATTACGCAGCCTGTGACGGCCCATCGCGCCTGCGACGGTCCGTCCTGCTGCTCCGTCACAGAGTTCAGAGACTCAATTCCACTAAAGGGTCTGTGACGGTCCGTCGTGCCCACGACGGTCCGTCCTGCCATTCCGTTACGAAGTTCAGAGAGTCGATTTCAGTACCCAAATTTCAGAATTCTAATTATTTTGGAACGAGACCCCCTCGACGGCCCGTCGTGCCCATGACGATCCGTCGTTGGTTCCGTCGACTCAGACAGTTTTTCCAGAATAAAATCTGCTGCTCAAAACGACTAAACAGGTCGTTACATTCATACTGATGACCCTATCTATATATGGTGCACAACTTAAATGTTTAAATTGATTATGGTAATTTAATGTTTAGAACACATTCGATAAGAAAATTGTGAGCCAAATTGATTTAGAAAGAATTTTTTTGGTTCTTTAATTAAAAGGAATCATGAGTCAGAGTCGGCATGAGAGTAGTATATTGATTAGTAGACTTAGTAGTACTCTTGTATTACAAATATCTCTATAAGGTATTAGTATTAGATTATGATTTAATATAAGAGCTGTATAACATATATGATTGAGAAGCCTTCAAGTGGTAAGAGGGTTGATCTGTATATCAGAGTTGTCAATGAAATGAGGTAGGAAGTTGGGATCATGTGTAGTAGTTTATGAGAATTATACTTGAATATGGTAACTCCGGTGGATAAGAATTTGAGATAAAATGTATGAATTTGAAGGAGTGTTGTCATTTTAATAAGCTCATCTTAAAACATTACACTTCAAGTGTTGCTACATTTCATCCAATTAAATTGCAAAAATAGTATACTCTTAGATTCTAATATTACATATAAATTTGATCTAAGATACCATTACTTCTAATATATATATATGCAAATAAATATTATCAACATAATATACAAATCAAAGTTTGATTTTCCTTTAAAGTCGTTTCATAATTTCAAAGACACACCAAATACCGTGTTGGGCCCGTGCTGGCACGGGCCGATTTCCATCAAGCAGATATATATATATATATATATATATATATATAATATGGATATTCTAAATTATATCCCGCAGTTCCTGTTAGTAATTGTTTCTACCCCTACTCTTATTACTTATCATTCTCTCTTAATTGTTGGCTTAATTACTATTATAGTTCCTGTCATCGGTCCTAGCGCTGATCACCTCCCGATTCTTTTTCTTCAATTTTGATTACATAATTTTTTAGGAGTTGTCCATAAGACGTGAGATTTCCGTATCATGGAGGAGAATTACTGTACGCCATTCTTTTCTACCATGTCGGACATGCCCAACTAAAACCTACTCATCTTAGACCTCGAATCCACCACCATAGTTGGAGAATACATGGAAAATTA
The DNA here is from genome assembly GCF_001406875.1 of Solanum pennellii. Lineage (NCBI taxonomy): Eukaryota > Viridiplantae > Streptophyta > Magnoliopsida > Solanales > Solanaceae > Solanum > Solanum pennellii. Next base: position 14,600,882 of record NC_028642.1, on the reverse strand, counting down.
TGTGAGCTTTAGATCATAGTGCTTCACACCCATAATTCCTTGATGAAGGTTAATAAAATGGTGCCACTTAGCTTCCCTTAATTCAGGGGAAAGAATCTACAAGGAAAGCCAATCTAAACAATATCCATTCTACAAAACCCACTCCCACCAGTCTCTCTCCCGTAGATTAACCATACCACGCTTGACTAGCATCTTTCAATTGGTAAGCGACTAACTTCACCTTCTCTTCCAAAGTTCCCCAAAATAGCAACTACCTTGTAGACCTTGTCGATAAATCTTTGAGGATTCTCTTTTACATCGGAGCCATAAAATTATGTGCGCTTCATTCTTGCAATGTACCTTACTCATGAAGTGGTCGAGTTCACATTAAGGTTCACAAGAGCATCGCATCTCTATTGTCTTAAATCATAACGTCTTAAGCCAAAACTTGAAGAGTCGCCCTAAAATCTGCTTGACTAAACATCTCAACCAAATGATCAATCGGAGAATGATGAGGTTGAGGAGGAACGCTTTGATTAAAATTGTCTTTCTCATTCCTTCTAGTGAAAGTCCTTCGAGTAGTTATATCGTGTATACCATCGAGTAAAGATAAGAATAAAGACTATATTAAATTAAACTATATCGCACAAAATAAGACTAAAGAAAGAAGTAGAATTTTCTAAACATCTTATAACTTCTCATTCATCATTTTTGTGTTATACACACTCATGAAAAAGAATCTACTATACTTGGCTTATAAGACATCATCCTAAGAAAATTCTAAATGTTGTGCTCTGATCACGATGTTTGTTTATGACCCAGGGGTACCTCTAGATGTTACATGGAGTAGAATAAGGAAGGGCTTCATAGAATCCACTAAGTCCTCATAACATAAGCAATATAATAATATGTGTAAAAATCTAATCGAATCTAAAATTTTTAAAAATGAAAGAGGATGTCTTGTCACTAAGTCCCAACATAACCATCTATTATAATGTTAAGATGAATTACGGTAAATCCCATACATCATATCCTAAAATGGAAATATATGAAAGAAACTACAACATGATAAAAATTTGTCCTCAAACCATGAGGACTAATAACCACTCTAGGAATATACAAGTCCTAGCTTTAGCCATTGAATGATCACCTCAATAACTGAACCCTACACTTATGAAAAATGTAGACAAAGTAGTACAAAAATGCACCAAGTATAATTCAAATTGATCATGCTAAAAACCTTGAAAACTCACATAAAATCTTCTTGAGTAACCATATTTAATAGTTCATAATCTTGTTCTTGTTGTTGTGGGAATAAGCCTTAACAAACATGAGACAATGTGAGCTACACATCATCATCCGGTGCTACCCACATCAAAAAGGGTTTTCCTAATTGCCTAAGGTAAGATCATGGTTTGTTATCTTAGGTTGATGAACTAGATAAATATCCTATGGGGCACGTAGCTTATCGAATAAGGAGATTTTTTCTAGACACCCGACCTTTGTATTGGGTGAGCTTCCATCTCAAGATATTTATTCAAGAAACTCGACCTTTCTCTCAGTAGAGTTTCCATCTCATATTGAATATTCACTCGATGCTAAACATTAATCTTATGGAATACTTACTAAATCATACTTTTTTCATTGAGGAATATCTTTTACAATCCACCAAACTTAATTCATTACGATAACTCTTGTATCATTTGTGAGAAAACCTTTCACATCATGTCCACATGTAAGTATTAGATTACATTAGGTGAGAAAGTGATGAGTCCTTATATTAGATTCATTTTGGGAGTTATTTTACTCAAAATAGTGTGTTCAAATGCTCATTCTATCCCAATATCTGATTAAAACACTTAAGTTCCAGGTATTTAAAGTTTTTGTATAAGGATGGACACTCAGGCGCAAAACAAGAACAAAAAGGATGAAAAAAAGCTGACGAGGAACACTTGAGAATCTCTAGCCCAGAGCCAACACATCCACATCTAGGGGTCATGCACCTGCTATTTCTCCCCAGACACGACTAGTGAACATGTTGAAGGGCGATGGTGTCTTTAACAATTATAGAGGAGAAGATTCTATCGACTAAAGAAGTGGAAAAATATCCTCATGTTTTGGCTACCTTTTGCTTTCACGAATTTGAGCACTTCACGAGGCTCTGAGGCCCATACATGCCTACATGGGTGAGGGAATTCTACAAAGACTATGGAGCACTAGTTCCTAAGAACCAAAGGCAAACTAGTGAGTTCAAAACAGTTAGGTCTATTATAGTCAGAGGCGAGATTGCTACAGTGAGCACATAAATGTAGTGATGGAAAGGCCACTGTACGTGATACATCCTTATGATGGCTTACCCCCTTCTACATCATTAGATGACCTTAAGGTATGGTTAGAGTCCACGATTTCACAGAATACCAACATACGGATCAGCGTTGGAGCTTAAATTTAGAAGAGGGATCTGAACCTGGTTTTCATATTTTTGTTCAGTTTCATTAGCAACACTATCCTGCCATCTTGGAACGAGTCTATTCTATGACTTCCCAAAGCATCTTTCTTGGGTAGCATCATTCACTAGCGGAGAATTTATCTGGGCCTGGTGATCTCATAGTAGATTGCCATGAGGGCTAAGCAGCAGCAGACTTCCCTATCATTTCCTATTTTTGTTACTAATCGATGCAATTGTTTTCGAGTACCTCGGGAACCAACAAGAGACCTTGAGATCACTTCCTTAGATTCAACTAATATCCGGCGATCTAAATCCTAGTGCAACCAAGAGAAGGATGACATGAGCGGACCAACTCCCTTTTGTACCACTTTAGATATTGACATTGACATGCTACCTACAAATGCATAAACCGCCACGTTGGCCTCTTGTACCAAAGGTACATTAGCTCATTCCTCTACTTCTTAGGATCCATGTGATTCTTCTCCTTGTCAACTGATTAGGTTGAAATAGTGTATGATCTTGAAGATGGGGTGATTGTCCAAATAAGGCAAGGAACGGGCAAAGAGACGGAAGAGATCAGTCTAGAGGATAATCGAGAGTGCCATAGTTGTTGCACTAGCCCCACTTGATGACTCTATGGATGAATTGACATTGAGAATTATAGCTTGAAAGAGAAGACAAGGGAGACCATCCGAGATACAAGCTATGAATGGTGACATCGCAGCCAGTGCCAAGACACTGATTACCTGAAGTCGGTTGAATTAAATGATCTAATTAGAACAGACAATGATTGAGATGCCCAGAACTCAAAGTTCCTTCGGCTCCCACTGGGGATCTACAAATGGGAGATGCAGTATCTAGAGACTGACAAGAATTTAGTAACAACATAGGAAATGGCATAGAAAGAACACAATTTTGGTAATTTTCCGAACCTGATGAGGGCCATTATGTTGTCGGCAACCGAGATATCGCCTTCTGAGACTCCCAGAGAAGCTCCTATAGGAACTGGCATTGCTTCTCTTATAGAGGATACTCCGGGCACTGATGCCCAAGCACAGACCACTGCTCAGTGTGTTGACACCCCTACAATTAAGAGACTACAACTGTAAGATCTTTTTATCACCTCTATTTATCTTACTTTGATTTTACTTTTTGATACAATTTTTTGCATTTGAGGACAACAAAAATTCTTTTGTGTTGCGGTGAGGCCCAATTTTTGTGTGCATATTGTAAATACTTGGGTTTTGATATATATTTGGGTCGTCTGTTTTAATTGTATCTTTTGCTATTATTTGTGCTTATGTCTCTCTTTTGGTTTAATTGCAAATAATTTTGAACCTTCTAAAAAATTTTAATTTCGAAAATTTTTGCCAACTCTAGTGTTAAAAGTGGATGTTCTGGTATAAATTCAAATATTAGTTTTGATCAATACCTATGACTTGAATAGTGCACTTAATCGAATGAATATGAATGTACGACTGTAACAATGATAAATGAAGTTACATAGACAATGTGTAAACTCTCTCCGTCTTGTTGTGATTAGCCATTTGTCTAATTGATTCTTTTGTTATGATGATTGCACAATAGTGAAAGTTTGTAGTCTTATTTTGGTTAAGTGCCAATGCCTAGTGTGAAGATCTTACTTTTAAACTTGCATGGATAAGCATATATTTTATTTATGGTTAGTCTAATTGAATTTGAAAGGTTCCCTCTAGAGATGATCTTAGGAAATTTTAAAGAGTGTAACACAACTTTGAGATATCACTCTTTTATGGCCTACCCGTGAGCGTGTGCAACTCTTTTGAACACCCTTTGAGCCTTAATTGTCGATGGAAGAATCTTGATGAACTCTAAATCATACATAATCCACGACATGTAATCCTCTTGATTTTTGGTTTAAAGTGGATACCCAAATCAGGCAAAAAGCTAAAGTTGGGGGTGTGGTCAAAAGGAGAAGGAGAAGTCAAGAAGTGCAAAAATAGTATTCATTAACCCATGGTGGTGCAAAAAATGGAATATATATATATATATATATATATATATATATATATATATATATATATATATATATAGAGAGAGAGAGAGAGAAAATGTAAAATAAAAAGTTGGAGAATAAAAGCATGAAAGAAATTGAATTTCCACGCAATCTATGGAGGTGAATAAAAAGATTTCATAGAAGCTATTGAAAAATAATTGGTAAAAGGAAGAGAAGGAAATATCTTCACAATACCCCATCTCATGAGAAAAATTCGTTGAGCCTTTCCACTCAACCTCATTATAAGTTTTACAAAGACCTTTTTTATCTTCAGCGAGTCGAACATAAAATCGATGGGAAAATTAGGGCAAACTAATGGGTGAAAACATGCATTCTGTTGCTCTTTGTGAGTGTGAGCATTACATTTGATTCGTGATATTCAATCGACTCCTTCATGTGTATGAATATGGAATCATTATTTGTATAGGGGCATGTAGATACTTTTGTTGATCTTTAACTTGCATGAGTAGCAAGTATGGGCACATGAATCTTTGGTAATGGGGCGTCATGACTTGATTATTTTAGTATACAATTGATCTTTTCTTGAGTAAATTTAATCTTGTGGTGTATGTCAGTGATTAAGTCTTTTGTAGCACTATTTGGGCTAACCAAAAGTTTAAGTTTAGGGAATTGATGAGTCCTTATATTGGACTCATTCCGTGCCTTATTTTAATGAAAATGATGTTCTCAAATGCTCATTCTATTTCAATATCTGATGACAACTCTTAACTTTAAGGAATTAGAAGTATTAGTGTATGCATGGACACTTAGGAGCAGAACGGGAACAAAAAGGATGAAAAGAGATTAAAAGGAACACATGAGCATTTCTAAGAATACTTGGTGATCAGCCGAAAGTATGTATTTCTCCCTTTGTTCAAACAAAAAAAAGCCTTGAAGGAAGTGGATCAAAAAGGTGATGAAAAGGAGTAGTCGACATATCGCCAAGTAGTTTTACGAAGTAGAATCATTCTGCTCATTAATACTAAATCCAAACATACCGAAGACAAATCACAAATGGCGATGATTTATAAGAAGGGAGAATCGCCAAATAGCTTGGCATTCACCGACTAGCTTTGCCGAATAATTTTGCCAACACTAATTCTTAAGTCTGTAAATACTGAACTCTTTATTATTATTAGGGTGAATTAGAATGTAGAGACATAGTTTTGTAATTTTGAGACTTAGCTTTTATGTTTAATAGTTTCCCCTAAATTTTGGAGAGAGTTTTGTGGGACACTTGAAAAAAGGAGCTCTTCTTCCTCAAATTGGAAGTGGGTCTTCTCCTTTTTTCTTCATTTTCTATATTAAGGTTTAATTTCTTTTACCCATTTGATTTATTTATAATTTTATGTGTATTGTGTTATTGCTTGATGTGTGGCTAAACCCCAATTCTTGGGGTGTGATTTAGATTGTTCTTGGGTCTTACTTTTTGATAGGTTATATGCATTTTAATGGTCATTTAAGCTAGTGGTTGTGGTTTAAGTTAATAATTTCGTAGTTGCAAACACAAAACAATCCATGTGTTTTCGTCTTGATCGATAGAGAGATCGTGAAACCAAAACCACTAGACGAATGGCCCAAGGACTAGGGTGACATGAAGTTCAGCCACATAGGGTGAACCCTAGTGCCATATTCTAGCACTTATCATGAAATAGTGGGAATGCTTAAGGCGTATGATGATTTTCATTAGACGAGTGGCTCTCCGAGAGGACACATTTGATATGGGTTAAGTTGCCCAATAGGTTATTTACTTTCATCTAAAGATTATTCTAGTCATCATTATCTTGCAAATATCTTATCTTTCATGACCCTCAAAATAAACTAAGGTACCCAGAGCTTCACTTGTGCCTTAAGAAGTTAATAACATTCTAATTAAGTGTGTTACATCTTTTATAGTAATTTTAAAGAGTTTTGGAGTCTAACGTGAAAGAACGACCAAGAAATTTGAAAGTTAGCCTTTAAGCACGAAGGTAGAACTACATTAGCAACTACAATTCTTAAATTAAACCATAATTACCAATTGAAATTACTTCTAAACAACATTTAGACTAAAAATTAGCAATACACATAAATTAAATACCCCAATAATCACACCCTAAGAATTGGAGTTTTAGCTTGTTACAAAAAAAGATAATAATCATTACCAAAATGTGTTTCCATCTATCGGGTAAGATTAATTTTGTCCTTGCGATGCTCTAAGTTGAAGAACACACTTTAAATTTCTAAAAAGTGAAAAACTTAAATTCTTCAAAGCTTAGGAAAAACTTGTCTCAATACTCAAAATCCAATAAATAATCTTTCAAATAAAAATATCCTTTGAAAATCTGATACCGAACTTAATGTTTAAAAATGTATTTATATTCACCAAAAATATACTACAAAGGGTCATTAGGCGTAGTAAGTCAGGTTCTATCATCAACTCGGCGATTTTTCCTTTCGTCAGTTCCATCACGTTTTTGCTTTTCCCTTTAGCATCTGTCACATCCAAAAACCACACCCTAGAAATTAGGGGTAATCTCGGATTGCAATCAGTATAGTTCACCTCTCGGAGGTTTGGTACAAGTCCTTTCATATCATTCATTGCATAACCATAGTGAAAAGTAATGCAGAATTAAAACTTTTCACTATACATAACATAGTCTTTAAAAAAAACCCTCCTTCATATAAATAAATAGGAAATACTAAGTCTTAATCTCATCATCTTAAGACACAAGAATAATTGGGAAACGGCCCATAGAAAATACTTAGTATAACACAATACTTCAAATGGAAAACATAAAAGACATATATGACCTCGAGTCAAATGAGGAAATACTTCAACTTCTCTTGAACGTTTCTATAGTCCAAGTCTTCCTTAGCAAAGGCTCCTCACCTACCAAGAACAATATAGATAGATAAAAGCATGGAGTTAGTACAAACACATGTACTAAGTATGACATTATGCATAAAAATCATGAAAACATTTATTGATTTGAAATATGCATCTTTTCTTTTATAAATCATATTATAATCATAAGAAGAACTTTTAACAAATTATTAACGTATAGGAAAATATTTAAACAACAATTCATAATTTTAGTACCCATCTTACAGTGATGTCCACTTCAATGTACAACGAAATACCTCACTGTTAGAGTGAATTCATTTCCTTTCATATTAACCACTTTCTAGCATGTTGTTATCCCACTCAAAGCTATCCTAAGATTCACATAAGTCACATATAGAGAGATCGCCCATACACCCTCTCTAGGTGTGCCTAAACGACCCTTACGATTACTTATAATGAGTCACATACACACTTATAAAGCATCATAAACATAAAGGTAAGATTCTTCTACCAAAGGCGGCCATACAATCCCCTATACACACACTAAAGATATCCTATAGAATCCCTAGGATAGAATCTTTTCACTTAACACCCTAATACATAGATGATATGATACTCTCCTTCCAAAAGCTATAAGAAGACCTACTTAAGTAATCAAGAAGATAACGTCCATCATTGTCCTCTTCAAGATTACCTAAATAGTTCTTAAGACTACATAACGCTTATATCATGTCCACACAATCAACAAACTTCCCTAACTAGATTCATCCTCAAGACTTCCAAAGATAAGATATAAAGAGATCATCTCTTACGCCCTCTTCACAATTTAGATAAGGAGTCCTTAAGTAACTTTAGGTTAGGTACTCATTCATTAACATACTTCTTAACAGAAGTCATTAGCTCATTAAGACTCATACGTAACATAAAGGACACTCAAATAATGGTCTTGGACAAGACCTAGGAACTCAAAGTAAAACCTTCAAAGCCTATTGTTCAATGTCTAGATAGCGTCCCATACAACCGCCTAAACATCATAAACTTCTCCAATGCTAATAGGTATTACATATGATGAGAATATGTAATAATCGACATAGACCATGATAGCAAGACATGGAATCCGGAGTTCTATCCTTCTCCGATAGGGTTGTTCAACTTACCAAGGGTAGAACTTATACACATCCCATGTAGGCACATGGTTATGGAATATGAAGGGCATAGTTTGTAATCTAGTCTCACTCTTTAACTAGAACTACTTCCCCTTACCATACTCACTCGGTGATAGCCTTCTTTCTCATATAGTAATTCACACATTAGCTTCACATAAGAGGGTTCCATAACAAGTTCATAACCCAATCAGATTTAACCTACGAAAGAAAGGTCCACTAGGGATACCTCACAATGGAAACAAGAATCTCATGATGACTTTCCAAAGGATAAATATTATGCCGTTCCAGCCAATTAATCGTAGGTCTATAATTCCTTTACTTTGGAGGATACCATTACTGCTTACGACTTCAACAATCTTAACCTTACCACTAAGTCAAGGTTTTCACATAAAAGACTCTCTTAAGTTCATTTAAGATCACATGTCATTCATACATTCAAGACTAAGAGTTCTACCACCCTAACTCAATATATCACATATTCATAATCATATATACATCAAGCAAGTTACACAAGTAAACCTAGACAAGAAATCACATACTTCACTTTTAACTAATAATGCAAGTCATTCTAGAAGCACATAGGAACAACCCTAACATATTCAAGTCATCCTATAAACTATCATAATATCATCAATGTAATCAACATAGACTCATATAGTCAAGTAGGAATATCCAAGACTTAACCCTAGGACTATACGCGTAAGGTCAAAGTCATGGTCGAACATGATAACCTATGAAAACTTGAATAGGAAAATACATATATGAATTCACATGTAGATAGATATTTTCATGACTCACCTAATCAACTACACAAATAGCAACATTACTTAACGTAGTTGTCGACAAGGCCATGATCATCCTAGTACATAAAGTAATGGCGACAAGGCCCCGTCAATAGCAAGTAAAGAACATAACACCGACATCGTAAGTGGACCATAGAAATCAGAAAATAATTGAAGTATAAACAACAACAAAATAAAGGAAATAGGGCAGTATACCCGCACTTCATCCTCAACACCTCTATCCAAAGTCAACTTACTCTATTCGGTAACACAACCCAAGGCCATAACCAACAATTCAACATAAAAACTAGAATAATCAATGAACTTTTTCAAATCAATGTAAATTAATCAATCTAATACAACCTATATATCAATTTACTACAATTATTACATCAATGAATAGCCCAAAAACTACATAAGAATTTTTCAACATTAGTTCAATAACAAATAACCTACAACTTAGTCAATAACTAGGGTTTATCAAAATTCATGTATTCAAAGGTAATTCAGGTTAAAATAATAAATACAACAACAATATAATCCATAATAGACGTTTGAAAACAATTGACGCAAGAACCAATGGTAGAATCATGAAATTGGACAATTCAACTTTGAAAACTTAGAAAACATCTTGAGAATTGGGGCTCCTTGGTGAAATGAGTTTCAAGGATCAAAATCCATACCTCAGTTATGTTAATTTTTAACTTTGATGAATAATCTCCACTGAAAACGTCACACCAAGATCTTCCTTGATTTTGGTCTTCAATGGAGTCTTTAGGAGTTCTTAAGGGATTTTAGGGTTTTGATTTGGGAAAATTAAATCTTCTATGTGTTAAAAACTTATATACATGTTTAAAATTTCAAAAATACCCCTAATAAACCTCCAATACTCTTATTTTGAAGTGGGCGGTGAAATTACAACTTCACCCCTCAACTTACAGTAAAGTTGCACGCAGGCAGACATCCATCGATGGTTGCCCCATTGACGGGTCATAGGGTCATGCATGGGCCATCCTAGCCTCTGCTGATGGGTTAAGAGACTTGAAACTGGGTGTTTTATACCCCAGGCTAAGGACCAGACGACACCCACCACCTACGAGGCGTCGACCAAGCCACTGGCCGTCGATTGTAATCCATAGGTGGACTGCCTTGGGCAGTTTTGGCCACCAACATAGGTTCTTCCTCAAGGAACCTTGGTTGGCCCATAGGGATATTTTCTCGGACGTTTACAACCCAAACATTATCGTATATGATTTTATAATATCTCACATAAATCTCACCCGAAAAGAACACGTAAACCTCGACAAAACAGTCTTAGACACACATGGCCATGTCATGTCACATCTTTCGAATGACATGGACGTTCTTGGATGTTTGACCTCCAAACTCCACGAAACATGGCAAAATGACTATATATAATATATTAACTCATTTAAGGACCTTAAAAACTCATAAATCACACATAAAAACATAGAACCACATAAGAGGCACATAAGTGACTTAGACATCGAACGTCTTAGTCGTCCCTTGACATTTGATTTCCAATTCACCTAATACTTCAGAAACTGCCTCAATACATTATATATGAACTATTTAGTACCATTGACCATAAATAAAAATATTTTAGGATCTAGTTCACCTAAGTCATTTTTGGGGTCTTATATCATCCTCTTGTTTAGAGACTTTGGGCAATCCAACATTGCATTACAGAATCACTCGCCAATGCTTCGTTCTCTCGCCAACTTGGTTTCTCCTTTAATTCATGGAACACTGGAACTTTAGGCAAGATAATGTCCATTCTGATACTTGCTAAAGGGACTTGGAGATCACTAGGTTTTCATTTCTTCATTCTTTCAGCTAGTTTTGTTCCTTTTATAAATTAGTGTCAATGCCTTGTTCCTCAATCCATATATAGTTTAAAACAAGATATTTACAACATTTATTTGCACAAAATAAGCATTTGAGAAAAATAAATCATTGTAAATAAGCCCTAAATGAGTCTAAGTCTTAGACTCATTAATTTTCTCTAGGAGGAGATTTCTGTTGAGAAACCAGATGGTGTTTTCATCAAGGGGAAAGAAGAAAAGGTTTATTTTCTAAATAAACCTCTATATGGTTTAAATAGATTACTACGATCTTTGTATAGAAACATTTAATATAATTTAAATAGATTAGGATTTAAGAAGAGACTAACAACGTCTAAACTTTACAGTAAGTGTTTAGGTGCGGACATACTTATAATATCTTTGTATGTTGACAATCTATTTGTCATAGGAAGTTAGACTTGCATTATTAAGAAGTTAAAGGTCGAAATGATGAAGGTATTTGTAATAAAATAACTTTGATTGGTGTCATACTTTCTTGGAATGGAGATCAAATAAAATTAAGATGATGATTTCATATGCCGGAAAAAGTGTACTCGAGATACACAAAAGAAGTTTCATATGGAATATTGTAAATTTATGAGTACTCCAATTAATAAAAACAAAATGTTGTTTATTTATGATTGAGAAGAAAAGGTGGATAAGGCATATTTTAGAAGTCTTATTGGCAACTTAATGTATTTGACTGCAACTAGGTGTGATATATTGTATGCACTAAGTCTTTTTTGTTTGCTCGTGCATTGTAAAAGTGATTTGCAATTGAGATCAGCTAAATGATTTGGAAGATACATCAAGGGAAGTATCAACTATGGTGAAAGATTCCACAAAAGAAAAAATTTAAGACTTATCCGATTTTTCGATAGTTGTTGGGATGGTTAATTTGATATGAGCAGTACTTCAAGTTTTTGTTTCAATCTTAGATCAGGAGCTTTCCCTTGGTGTTCCATGAAACAAGATGCAATACCACAATCAATAGCTAATGCAGAATTCATTTTTGCAACAATACTTGTAAATTTGGCACTATGATTGCCGAAAACCATGTGTGATATGAATATGGATAAAAAAGAAGCGACTAGGCTTTATACTGATAACAAAGCTGCAATTTCTATTTCTCATAATCCAGCTTTAATGGAAGAACAATGCAATTCAATGTTAAGTTGTTTTTCTCGAGAGACGTGCATAAAGATGGAGATGCAACACTTCTTTATTGCAAAAGTGATGAGCAAGTTTCTGAAATTCTAACCAAGCCCCTTCCCCTCGACATGTTTGAATTTTTTAGAAAGAAACTACGAATCTACAGATCCTAAAGAAAGGAGGAGTTTTAGTTTCTATATTTGAAAATTTCATTTTTATTTATTTACTATAGTATATTAGTATTCTTAAAATAACTTTTTTTTTCCTATTATTTAGGAGTTTGTCTATTTTCAAAAAATTCAATGCATATATTAAGGTAGTTGAAGTTAGTGTTTTATGATAAATGTAAGTGTTCATTTCAATGAATAATAAAGACTTACCACTTAAAATTCAAACGGATTCTTCTTTTTAGTTCAAATACCACGCCTGATATGAACTATGGCTAAATTGGATACCCCGTTTGTAAACTTTTGATTTTTACATGAATTGCATAAGAAGATCAAATCTACATGTTGGTTCACTTAGTGAACCGGGTTTATGTTTAAATCCTTGGTTGGTTCTTATGTTGACCAAGTTTGCATGTTAAATATTGTGGATCATGATGGTTTGAGTTTACTGAAAAATGTGATAATTGAGTACGACTTGTTATGATTAAGTAGCTCACGTATATGGTGTGTATTAACTCAAGATAAGAACTAAGACTCAGAACTATATTGTACTTGTGATGATAATTGTACATTATCTGTTTTGTTGAGTTGTAGTTACTAGTTCAGACTGATGACCTTGTATATTGTGCATAGTTTAAATGTTGAAATTGATTATGGTAATTAAATGTTTAGAACATATTCTATCAGAAATTTTTTAAGTCAAATTGATTTAGTATGAATTTTGTTGGTTCTTTACCAAAAGGAATGATGGGTCAGAGTTGGCATGAGAGAAGAGGGAGAGTAATATATTGATTAGTATACTTAGTAGTGCTCTTGTATTAAAAATTATTTATTTGATATAAGGATTAGATTATGATCTAATATAAGAGTTGTATAACATGTAGCATTGAAAAGCCTTAAAGTGGTAAGAGGGTCGATTTGTATATCAGAGTTTTCAATGAAATGAGGTAGGAAGTTTGGATCAAGTGTACTAGTTTATGAGGATTATACATGAATATGGTAAAATCCGGTGGATAAGGATTTGAGATATAATGTATGAATTTCAAGGAGTGCTGTCATTTTAATAAGAATACCTTAAAAAATTACACTTCAAGTGTTGCTAGAGTTCATCCAATTAAATTGGGAAAATAGTATACTCTTAGATTCTTATATTATATATATATTTGATCGAAGATACCATTACTTCTGATATAGTAGCAATTAAATATTTTCAAAATAATAGACAAATAAAAGTTTGATTTTCCTTTTAAGTTGTTTCTTAATTTAAAAGACACCCCAAATAACGTGTTGGGCCCGTGCTGGCGCAGGCCGATATCCATCTAGTATATATACATATATATACATATATATATATATACATATATATATATATATATATATATATATATATGTTTTTATATTATGTTGATATTTTAAATTATATCCCTCAGTTCACGTTAGTTATTGTTTCTACCCCTACTCCTAGTACTTATCATTCTATCTTATGGGTTGGCTTAATTACTAGTGTAGTTCCCATCATCGGTCCTAGACCTGTTCACCTCCCTATTCTTTTTCTTCAATTTTGATTCCTTAATTTTTTTAGGAGTTTACCATAAGACGTGAGATTTCTATATTATGGAGAAGCATTACCGTACCCGTTTCTATTCCACCATGTCGAACACACCCAACTAAAACCTACTCATCTTAGACTTTGATTCCACCACCATAGTTGGAGAATATTTGGACTATTAAGTGACATTTAGATCATACTACTTCACACCAATAATTCCTTGATGAAGGTTACTAAAATGGTGAAACTTTGCTTCCCATAACTCAGGGGAAAGAATCTACAAGGAAAGCCAATCTAAACAATTCCCATACTACAAGACCTGCTCCCACCGGTCTCTGACTCGTCCATTAACCATACCACGCTTGACTAGTATTTTCAAATTGGTAAGTGACTAACTTCACCTTCTCTTCCAAAGTCCCCCAAAATAGCAACTACATTGTAGACCTTGTTGATAAATCTTTGGGATTCTCTTTTACATCGAAGCCATAAAATTATGTGGGCTTCATTCTTGCGAAGTCACTCACTCATGAAGTCATCTAGTTAACATTAAGATTCACAAGAGCATCGCCTCTCTATTGTCTTAAATCATCACGTCATAAGCCAAAACTTTAAGAGTCGCCCTAAAATCTGCTTGACTAACAATCTCAACCAAATGATAAATCGGAGAATGAGGAGCTTGAAGAGGAACTATTTGATTCAAATTTTCTTCCCCATTCATTCTAGCAAAATCCTTCGAGTAGTAATATCATGTAGACCATCGAGAAAGGATAAGAAGAAAGACCTTATAGAATTAAACTATAACGCACAACATAAGACTAAAGAATGAAGTACAATTTTCTAAACATCTTATAAATTCTCGTTCATCATTGTGGTGTTTATTCACACTCATGAACAAGACTGTACTACACTTGGCTTATAAGACATCATCCTAAGAAAATTCTGAATATTGAGTTCTGATTACGATGTTTTTTATGACCTAGGGGTACCCCTAGATGTGACATGGAGCATAGAATCAGGAAGGACTTCATAGAAGACACTAAGTCCTCATAACATAAGCAATATAACAATATGAGTAAAAATATAATTCAAATCTAAAATTTTTAGAAATGAAAGAGGATGTCTTGTCACTAAGTCCCAACATAAACATCTATTATAATGTTATGATGAAATACGGTCAATCCCATACATCATGTCTTAAAATGGAAATATATGAAATAAACTACAACATGACAACCATTCCTCCTCAAACCATGAGGACTAACAAACAATCTAGGAATATACAAATCCTAGCTTTAGACATAGAATGATCACCTCCATAACTGAATCCTACACGTACGAAAAATGTAGGCAAAGAAGTACAAAATTAACCAAGTATAATATTTATGTATAAAAGCATTGAAAACATGCAAAAAGGGACATTTCATTTGAAAGAACGCAATTTACGAAGTTTAAACATCATCTTAATATAAGAGAAACACATCATAAATAACCTCAAAGCATATTTGTGCAATGCATGGATAAGATCCCATAAATCCCACCCATGACAAGTAAAACTCCTTAGTACATAATTCAAATTGATCATGCTTAAAACCTTAAAAAATCACATAAAAGCTTCTTGAGTAACCATATTTCATAATTCATGAACTTGTTCTTGTTGTTTTGTGAATAAGCCTTAACCAACACGAGACAATGTGAACTACACATCATCACCCGGTGTTACCCACATCAAAAAGGGTTTTCCTAATTTCCTAAGGTAAAACAATGGTTTGTTATCTTAGGTTCGTGAGCTAACTAAATATCCGACGGGCACGTTGTTTATCGATTATGGAGATTGTTTCTAGAAACTCGATCTTTCTATTGGTTGAGCTTCCATCTCAAGAGATTTATTCTAGAAACTCAAACTTTCTCTCACTAGAGTTTCCATCTCCTATTCAATATTCACTCGATGCTAAGCATTAATCCCATGGAATACTTACTAAATCATAACTTGTTTCATGGAGGAATGTCTTTTACAATAAACAAACTAAGTTCATTAGGATAACTCTGGTATCATTGGTGACAAAACCTTTCACATAATGTCCCCTGTAAGTATAGGGTTACTTTAGGTTAGAAAGTGATGAGTCCTCATGTTGGACTCATTTCAGGCATTATTTTACCAAAACTAGTGTGTTCAAATGCTCATTCTATCTCAATATCTGATGAAAATGCTTAAGTTCCAGGCATTTGAAGTTTAAGTGTAAGAATGGACACTTCGGCGCCAAACGGGAACAAAAAGGATGAAAAAAAGCTGAAGAGGAACACTTGAACATCTCAGTCCCAGAGCCAGCACATCCAAATCTAGGGGTTCCTGCACCTCCTATTTCTCCCCTCACACGACAACATAACATGTTGAAGGGTGATGTTTTCTTTGACCATCGTAGAGGAGAAGATTCTATTGACTAAAGAAGTGGACAAATATCCTCATGTTTTTGATACCCTTAGCTTACATGAATTCGAGAACTACACGAGGCTCCGAGGTCCATACATGGCTACTTGGGTCAGGGAATTCTGTATATACTATGGAGCACTGGTTCGTAAGAACAAAAGGCAGAATAGTGAGTTTAGAACAGTTAGGTCTATTATAGTCAGAGGCGAGGAAATGTATTGCTACAGTGAGCACATAAATGTAGTGATGGAAAGGCCACTGCACGTGATACATCCTTATGTGGGCTTACCCCCTGCTACATCACTGGATGACCTTAAGGTGTGGTTGGGGCCCATGATTTCACAGAGCACCAACATACGCACCGGCGTTTGAACTCAAATTGAGAATAGAGATATGAACCTGGTTTACAGATTTTTATTCAGTTTGATTAACAACACTATCATGATATCCCAGAACGAGTCTGTTCTGTGACTTCCCAAAGCATCTTTCTTGGTTAGCATCATTCACTAGCAGAGCATTGATCTGGTCCTGCTGATCTCATAGAAGATGGCCATGAGGGCCTAGAGGAAGCAAACTTCCCTATCATTTCCTATTTTTTTTACTGAACGATGCAAATGTGTTTGAGTGCCTCAGGAACCAACAAGAGGCCTTTAGATAACTCCCTTAGCTTCCACTAATATCCGGCAATTTTAATACGAGTGCAACCAAGAGAAAATGACACGAGGGGAGCAACTGCTGTTAATATCACTTTAGAGATCGACATTGACATTCTACCTACAAATGCATCAGCCTCCAAGTTGGTCTCTTGGACAAGAGGTAAAATAGCTCATTCCTCTCACACGATCCATGTGCTTCTTCTTCTTGTCAACTTAGCAGGTTTAATCAGGGTATGATCCTGAAGATAGGACGATAGGCCCAATAAGGCAAGGCACCCGCGAATAGACATGATAGATCAGTCCAGGGGATAAAAGAGAGCGCCATAGTTATTGCACTAGCCCTACTCTAGGACTCTATTGATGCCTTGACATTGAGAATTAGAGCTTACAAGAGAAGACACGGAATACCATCCGAGATACCAGCTATTAATAGTGACATTGACAGCCAGCGCCAAGATGTTGATTACCGGAAGTGGGTTTACTTCAATGATTTGATATGAATGGACAATGATGGAGATTCCCTTGTGACCTCAAAGTTCCTTCAGTTACCACTAGGGATGTACAAATAGTAGATGCATTATCCAAAGACTTACAAGGAGTTAGTAACAACATAGGGGATGGAAGAGGAAGAACACATCTTGTCTTTGGAAGAATCTTGACGAACTCTAAATCTTACATGATCCACCACTTGTAATCCTTTTGATTTGTTGTTTAAAGTGAATAGCCAAATAAGGCCAAAAGCCTAAGTTTGTGGTGTGGTCAAAAGGAGAAGGAGAAGTAAAGAAGTGCAAAAAAAGTCTTCATTAACCCATGGTGATGTAAAAAATTTGGAAATATATATATATATGTATGTATATATATATATATATATATATTTGTGTGTGTATATATATATATATCTGTGTGTGTGTGTGTGTGTGTGTGTGTATAATATATATATGTATACACATATATATATATGTATATATATATATATATATATATATATATATATATATAGAATGAAAAATAAAATGTTGTGGAATAAAAGAACGAAAGAAATTGTGTTTCCAAGCAATCATTGGATGTGAATGAAAACATTTCATAAAAGTAGTTGACAAAGAATTGATAAAAGGAAGAGAAGGAAATGTCTTCACAATACCCTATCTCATGAGAAAAAGTCATTGATCCTTTTCACTCAAACTCATTACAAGCTTTACAAAGACCTTTTTTATCATCAGTGAGCCAAACATAATATCGATGGGAAAATAATGGCAAACTTATAGGTGAAAACATGCATTGTGTTGCTCTCTGTAAGTGTGAGCGTAATATTTGTTTCGTGATATTCAATTGATTAATACTTGTTTGTGAATATGAAATCATTATTTGTATGAGGGCATGTAGATACTTTTGTTGAGCTTGAACTTGCATGAGTAACAAGTATTGTGGGCACAAGAATCTTTGGTAATGGTGTGTCATAATTGAATATTTTAGTATACAATTGCTCTTTGCTTGAGTAATTTAATTTTGCGGTATATGTTACTAATTAAGTCTTGTGTAGCACTATTTGAGACATTCTATTTGAATTGCAGAGCTTGAGTTTTACTTGAGGACAACAAAAAGTTTAAGTTGAGGGTGTTGATGAGTTCTTATATTGGACTCATTTCGGCCCTTATTTTAATGAAAACAATGTTCTCAAATGCGCATTCTATTTCAATATCTGATGAAAGTTGTTAAGTTTCATGAATTCAAAGTATTAGTGTAAGCATGGACACTTAGGCGCAAAAACATAAATAAAAAGGATGAAAAGAGATGAAGAGGAACACATGAGAATTTCCAAGTATATTTGGCGATCATCCTAAAGTATGTATATTTCCCTTTATTCCAAAAAAAATATTCTTTAAGGAAGTGGAAAAGGAGATGAAAAGGAGCATTTGGCATAGCGCCGAGTAGTTTCGCAAAGTAGAATCATTCTGCCCATAAATATTGAGTGAATACATTCCGAAGGCAAAGCACAAACAGTGATGATTTAGTAGAAGGGAGAATCACAAAATAGCACGGCATTCGGGGACTAGCTTCACCTAATGTATTTGCCAACACTAATTCAAAGACTATTAATACTGAACTCTTTATTATTATTACGGGTGAATTAGAAAGTAGAGACATAGTTTTGTAATTTTGAGACTTAGTTTTTATGTTTAATATTTCCCCCTAAATTTTAGAGAGAGTTTTGTGGGAGACTTGAAGAAAGGAGCTCTTTTTCCTCTATTTGGAAGAGAGACTTCTCCATTTTTCTTCATTTGTTCATATTAAGGTTTAATTTTTTATACCCATTTGATTTCTTTATAATTTTATGTGTATTGGGTTATTGCTTAATGTGTGGCTAAAACCCCTATTCTTGGGGTGTGATTTAGCAAATATGTGTTGAAATTGTTCTTGGGTCTTTCTTACTGATAGATTATATTTATTTTAATGGTCATTTTACCTACTGGTTGTGGTTTATGTTAATGGGTTTTGTAGTTGCAAATACAAATGTGTTTTCGTCTTGCTCAATAGAGAGGTCGCGAAACCAAGACCACTAGACTGATGGCCCAAGTAGTGGGGTGACATGAAATTATGTACGAGAGGGTGAACCATAGTCCCATATCCTTGCACTTAGCATGAAATAGTGGGTGTGGGTAAGGCGTATGATGTTTCTCATTAGACAAGTGGGTGTCTGAGAGGACCCCATTTGATATGGTGTAAGTTGCTCAATAGGGTATTTACTTTCATCTAATGATTATTGTAGTCATCATTATCTTGCAAATATTCTATCGGTCAAGACCCTAAAAATAAACTAAGGTGACTAGAGCCTCACATGTGCCTTAAAAAGTTAACAATATGCTAATTAAGTGTGTTACATCTTTTTATAGTCATTTTAAAGGGTTTTGGAGTCTAACGTGGAAGAACGACCAAGACATTCGAAAGTTAGCTTTTAAGCATACAAGTGTGCCTTTACATGTTTTACATGTTGTTTGCAGTATAAGTTGATAGGGGATGTTCTAAACATCTGTGTGGACGTATTTAGGGACGAAACATCTGACTCAACTCCCCAAGGAGCACCTTATGTGTCCTTGAGAAGGACCCAAAAGCTGGCAGTAAAACCCATGCTACCCATGCCCCTAGGATACTTAGACTTTTATGGTTTTAGCAAAATATGGACATTTGATGACTATAGCCCTAAGGAATGACATCAACACTCCATCATTGGGAAAGTGTTAAATTTGCACAAATGCAGATTACATAGACTTCACCACCCAACAAAAATATAATAGAACAACCCCACAATGTGTTTCAATTTTAATAACCAAAATTTTGGGAAATAAACAATTAATTATAATCATAGAGGTCCATCACACATCATTAAGATAAGAACAATTTCGAACGAGTAGTAATTTCTATATGCAAATTTGGAGTTCAGAAAACCAACCTTAAAAGATTAATAGATAAGTTGAAAATGTTAGGTGGCAAAGATATCAAACTGCACACATACAATCAACAACTAATGAGTGGTAAAAGACATAAAAATATAAGAAAATGTAGTACGAGTATGAGTTTTGGAAGTGAAAAAGTCAGGGAATATCAAGTTGGGTCATAATCTTGACAACTAATGACCGGTTATTCTTGGTCATGCAATCCAAAGGTCGGGCTGCTATAATGTAAGTTTGTTGCATCAAACCTCTAAGATAAAGTTGGTCAGCGACGCCCTTGTTCACCAAATGAAGGCTTCAATAAAAATATTGAAGTAAAACCTTATTGGGCAAACTTATTATCCTGAAGTGTCATTATCTTCGAAGGAGGGAAAACCTCACTTGAAATGATTTAACAAGATCTTCAAAGATCGGATGGAGTTTATTGGCAATTCGGCCAATTATTTGGACGCTTAACCTACTAGAGAAAATGGAAACAACTTCAACAAGACCGACTCTTGAGATATGCTCTTGAAGAAGAATGGGACGCAAAACATCAACAAAATTACTAATATGATCATGGGTATCCTCATGAGAACAACAACCAAACATCCCCTTAAATTGCAAGAGCTTCAATATAGTTCTAGTAATGTGGAACATATAGTTAGTTCCCTTCAATCGGAGGCAAGAGAATACCACCAATTCCAACCATAAGATAAAGGTCATTAGAATTTGGCTTATTGACATCATTTAGGTTGCCGATGTCATATTTGTGTCTCACTTGTCTACCATTTCTTCCGTTCACACTCATATCCTCGGTATCAAAACACAAACAAAAAATAAAAAAACTAAAAAATAAGTAAATTCAACTAAGAGTAGAAGGAACCAAATTCCACTTCACAAAAAATTCTCAATCAACACCACTCCCCGAAGCGGCACCATTTTAATTAATGTTTCAAGGACAAATTCATCAAATTCTATGTGTCACCAATCATTAGTCAATATATAACCCAAAAAATGAGTTGGGCTCGAAACCCATAGGGAATTGTAGATGTTTGAGAATCAATTCAAATGTATGAAAATTGTGAAATGAGTCATAGGAATATACAGTATGAAATAAAATATGATTCAAATTAGTGTGTAACTTGAATGTCTAACGGGGGTTTGGGTTTAGAATTATTAACTACAACAACAAACAATGTGGAATAACAATAATGGGCACCTGATGAGGCCAATGAGTTGGCTCCACGCAGAGGGCCCCGTCCAAATGTGGCTCCACTTGGTGAGTATCTGGCTTACACTATATCACATGCTCGAACAGCTACGCAGGCTACTTCTGAAACCACTAACACTACCCCGATCGAGTCTATCACGGGTAGTAGCACTGCCCCTAACTCATCTCGCTCAGCCCCTATCCCCTCTCTTGTCCCGCTTGCTAGGGTGCGGAAACTATAAGCTCAGATGACCACACTTCTGCATCACATCCAGCCTTGGATGCAGAGGTCTATTGCTGAGGCGGAGGAGCGTTAGGAGCGTAAGATGGCCCAGCATACAGAGCGGAAGATCGCTGAGTTTCATCAGCGCTTAGATGCTTTTGAGTTGTGGGTGCTAGGCTGGCCAGCCCCCAGGTGGACGTGTCGATCCTTCAGGCTACGGTTGAGAGTCTACGAGCTGATATTGATATGATCCTAGAGGCTAGGGTGCCTTTGCCTGAGGCCCCTTCTGCAGAACCTGATGAGGACACAGTGTTGGCGGCTTTATTCGCCACTTCTGAGATTCAACTACCTGCTACTTGAGAGCATGCCAAGAGGCATAGGAGTCTAGAGGAGGATTAGGCTAGAGCACGGGAGAAGGAGCGTCATGAGATGGAGGCTGCGAGGAGAGCCTCACTTGCTGATGAGGAGGCGCGTCGGATCAGGGCCGTAGAGTCGGTTGGTGGGGCATCTAGCTCCAGAGATGTTGAGACAGCGGGAGGCACTAATGATAGTGCTGTTGCTGATGAGGACACTACTGAGGGTGTCCAGACTACATAGGACACTACATAGGGTGTCCAGCTTGCTGATCTCCGGCGCTTTGCGCCCTAGATTTTCTTCACCTACCACTCTAGTATTTCAGTTTTTTTTATGCATTGGGGACAATTGCATATCTTTTTGTTGGAGGTGGGGTAAATGGAAAGTGAGTGCTAGGGTGAAGTCTGAGTATCCCAATTCACCATCCTCTTTTGGGTTTTTCTTGCTTGTGTTCTTTTTTCCCAAGAGACTGATTATTTTTGTTGAACCGGCATGTCTATATCTTGTGTGCATAGTATAAATTTGAAGCATGATGGCTAAAACAAAAAAGATATCCTGATGTAATGAAAATGATGCATGGCTAGGCATAATAATTGATAAATGTGTGGCTCTAAGCATGACATAGAGATACACCACTGCATGACCTAACTCTAAGACTCGAACTAGGTGTATGATAATCTTGTAGACTAATGAAATGTCAGGTGAGTGTGAGGAAAATTTGAATAGTCCACTATTTGTATTGAGCTTGAACTTGCCTAGTTAGTCCTGCTAAAAGTAAGCTGTAATGGACAATTAGGAAAGGACTATAGGCCCTTGTTAAATATAGCCAACTTTTAGCCTAAATGATAATAATAATAAAAACCCGAATGAAATTAATCCCTCTTTGATCCAAATGATTTGAGCTTAAAATAGACCTTTCTTTTTCACCCCAACTAATCTTTTCTGGGAATAATGTGTTGGCACTGGTCTCTCCTTGGACATGTGCACCTCAGCTTATGCCAAAAGCATAAGTTGAGGATGGCTAATGCAGTAAACAACCTTTTTGTGGCCCTGACCCAATTTTGGGTATTGTGTAATTTGACTCATGGAAAAGCCATGAGTTGAGGGTGGCTATTATGAGGAATTCTTTGAAAAGTGGGGTTGAAAGAACAAAGAGAGAGAAAGAAGAAAAGTAAAGTGACTCAAGAAATAGTTGAAAGAAAAGTGAAAAAATATAATAAACACAAGCAAGAAAAGAAAATAGTCACTTACACAAATGAATAAAGAAGGGAAAATAGCAAGATGAAAGAATATGAGAAATTGGGCGAAACAAAACGATAAAAAGTGGTACGCTTAGCCGATATGTCAACAAGGAGGGCAAAAATTCACTAAAGTATACCTAAATATACCCTATCTAACCCTGATCCTATGTTACAGACTAAGAATGTCCAATCGTGATCCTAATAGTTGTATCGCGAACTTAAAGAAGTGAAAATAAGGGCAAGCTTATGACAATATGTATGAATAAGTTGTGAATTTGTTCTGAGAGAGAGTGTTGAAAAGTAATCCTTATACTCAAACTGAAATCATTGTGTGAAAAATGAGGATGTTGTTTTGAATTGACGACACTCGTTGCAATACCTGAAATATTAGCACCTCTGTGCGAAATTAAAAAGGATAGGTGTAAGTGCGTGGTGAGTCTGTGTCATGGTTTGGTTCCACATAATTCAAGACTTATAGTGATAACATGCATAAACATGATGAGATTGATCAGGATTGATAGCCAAATGATTGCGAAAGCTAAAATATGGATACTCTTGTACAAAGATTTTGTAGTGAGACATAGTGCATCGCTTGAGGACAAACAACGAATTTAAGTTGAGGGTGTTGATATAACGAGGTTTCACGGTATTTTTAATGCTTTTTCCTTAAGCTTAGTGTGTGTTCAAAAGAATTTTTGTATTCATTTTTAAGTAAGTTTCTCCTTATTTGCAGAAAATCGTTCAAAGATGAACGCGGAAGTTTCTGAGCGAAGAAATGCATAAGAGACCACCTACGGAGCTTATGACGGTCCGTCGTGCCTGTGAATGTCCGTAGGAGGCATCATAGAGAAACTACTGAAGGAAAATGGGGAAGTCTAACTTAGTGTGGGATTACGGAAGTCCACGACGGACCGTCATAGCCACGACAGTCCGTCTTGCTGGTTCATAGCGACGATCAGAGAGTAGTCCCAGTACCCAAATTCTAAGTTGTTTAAGTATTGTGGAACGGATACCCTCGACACACTGTCGTTCTTGGAACGGTCCGTCATACCTGCCGTTGAGAGTAATGAAGAAATCAACAGAAGAATTTGTGAAGTATGGGACGACGGAGGCCATAATGGCCCGTCGTGACTACGAAGGTCCGTCACGAGGTTCGTCGACTCGGACGCATTTTGACAGATTTTCAGTAATTAGAATCCTACTTTTATTAGATTTTTGTTTTTATTATAAATAGTTTGAAAAACCTCATTTTTGGGGTTAGACTCTTTGATAATAGACTCTTTGATATTAGACTTTTTCATAGTTAGATTTTTTGGTAATCTTTAGTTCTCTTGTTCAAGTATTGAAGGATTAATTTCAGCAATTGTCAAACATTTTCTGGAATTGATTGTTGGTGCTTTTGTTGATTAATAAAGTAAATTTCTGGATTTTATTCATTCTCATAAAAATAAGTGCATGAACTATTATATTAAATATATGAATAGTGTGATTATGACCATGGGTAACTAAACTCCATGAATAGGGTTGTGGGAACCATGGGTGAATAATGAGGTAAAAACTAACTAAAATAGCAATTCTAGAATAGTGTCTTGCATGTATTGATAATTCTTTCGTTTAGAAGTCTTTTTAACGGATAGCCAACGTTATACCTCGCCTTAATTTTACTTGCAGGACCAAGGAGGTAGATAATAGGAATAGAATTATCAACATAGATTTAGTGTATACCATCTAATAGGCTAGTGTCGATTGGTAGGAGGTAATAACTTAGTCAAATATTGAATACAATGCTTAATATGAGGTAAATGTAAGGGTTAGTATAGCAACACACGTAGCCGGACCAAGGTGCGTAGTGAAATTTTCTAGATGTCGGACCACAAATTTAGAGATACATAACTTATAACTTTACATGCAAGAAACTAGGAAAGAATTGTTATAGTTAGAATTATCAAGTTAGGAACCTGTAGAGAACACTTAAGCCCTAGTTACTTTCATTAATTGATTAAGCTCTAATATTTGAATCTGTTAGTTGTTTACTTTAATCTAGTTAATTACTTTCATTAATTTAGAAATAAAACCCCCCTTTACTGTCTTTTGTTTTCTAGGAAAATAATTGACTAAATAATAGTAATAATAGAATAAAGTTAAGTTTTAACTATTTTCCTCGTGGGAACGATCCCCAACCCCATTAATTGGGTTCTTTACCTGATACGACAGCTTTACTTCTTATTTGAGAAGTAAGTTTGAGCGTATCACATAGCTGAATGACATTATTATCTCAAGTCGTTTTATAATCCCATTATAAGTCTACACATTTCTTCTATATGATTAGAAACCAAAGAAGGATTACACTTTGACAATTTAGTGAATTTTAAAGAGTGTTCAAGTACACTCATACCTCCTTGACGAAGGTTGATGAATTCTTCCACCTTAGCTTCTCTCTTTTCCCTAGGAAAGAACCTATCCCGAAAAGCCTTCATGAAAATCTCCCATGTCAGCGGACCATACCTCAAAGGCCTATTTTCTATCCATTGGATATACCAAGTTTGGGCCACGTCTTTGAGTTGGTAAATGGATAATCGACCTTCTCACTACTAGTCAACCCCATAGAATAGAGGATCTTGTAGGTTTCATCAATGAACTATTGGGGGTCTTCCTCCACTTTGGACCCATAGAAAGTAGGGGATTTCATCCTTGTAAAATCCCTCAAATTGGAGCCCCCGGTGCTAACATGTTGGTTTCCTCGGGGTAACACCTCTTGGTTAGCTTGGGCCATCATGGCTTTAGCTTGAGTAGTGAAGCTTATGCTTGAGTAGTAATGGTTTGGGACATTTGGAGAAAGGGATCCCTTATATCATTATCCGTCATGGCTGGAAGATTGTCCGGAGCTTGGACATCATTAGCAACATCCAAAAGAGGAGGATCCTTATTGCCACGGGAAGGAACTCCCGCATTAGCAATCTCTTCATCAAGTATTCGCGCGGCTTTCTTCGAGTATTCATACCTATTACCATAATAAAAGTTTTAGGTGAAAGCACAAATAAATTAGACTCTAAAGGCATGACATTGGATGTCCAAGAAAGCTAGAATTCCTAAGCATCACATCGTTCCCTATTCATAAGTGTGGCGCGCTTCACAATTATTAATAGGAACACTCATAAAAGTGGTTTAATGAGACATCATCCTAATGATATTCAACATCATGCTCTGAAATGAAGTTTTTTCACATTTGGGGATCACCCCCTAGACGTAACCAGCGTCTTCATCCTCATCGAGGACTAATACTATCCTCTTAGCTTATATCATTAAATTCATAGGGTAAAATGCGGAAAATTTAAAACTTTTTGTTAACTTTTACATTGAGGTTTACATAGACCTTTACATACACATAATATATTCATATCGAGTACACACAGACCCTTCGTATAGGAAGATTACATAGTCTTGTACTTTAATTGAACACATGTACATATCAATACAAATTCATAAGAAGTCTAGAATATGTCTCATATTAAACAATTTAAGTCGAATACAACATCTTGGGTTCAACCCAAACTTCATTACAATAAAGGTCTCATATAGGCATATACAAAGTCAAAAGAGAAAGAAAATGAACTAAATCGTCTTTAAGACTTAAAAATATCAAATAGCAAGAGAGTTGCATCATCCTCGAAAGGTGAGAACCTACCGAGCACTTGGGAAATATCTAATTAGTCTTCAAAGGCCGTCAACTAATCTCAACGATTGGATCCTACAATTCGTAGTACACATAAACATGGGTTTCGTACACACTTGAACTGAGTATAAGTATATGCACAAAAAAACTTGAAATCATGTTAAAGAGGACATTTGTTAAAAACCATGCTAAAGTACTTTGAAAAGCCTTATGCACAATCACGAACCCCCATACACCAACAATTACATAATCCATAAGTCAAACCTATATACAACACAGGACCAACATTAAAAAATATAGTCCAGTCAATATGTATATCCACATAATTGAGTACATAATAAAAACTCAAACATCAATGTCATAACATCAACAAGCATGTATAATAGTTCATAACATTATAACATAAGCAAGAGCCTTACCCATAACCCATCATTAATCCTACAAGTGCAGTGACCAAGTAAATCCCCATAACCTTACTCAATCAACTAATAGAAACAGAAGATCGTAAGCAACATCAAACTCTATATAACATAGCATCAATAGTAGTCATAATCACTTTTAGCAATATAGACCAATAGCATGTTTATAAATGAAAAAAACAACATATAGGATCATCAACATGTAAAGTCATCATATTCATAACATATATATTGTAAGAAAATAATAAAAACCTCCTAAGGATTCCCTCAAGGAAAACTAGTGCGAGGAATACGTAAAGTCCCATACGCCTACCTAGGCTAAGTCACACCTCTCAAGTCGCCCTATTTGATGTATAGTCCATTACTTAATTTTACTTTTGGGAAAACATTCCTTACCCGACAAAGACCACAAGATCTAAGTGTGGAATCTGGTGTTGTAAAACCTTACATCCATGGAAGGTGGTCTCTCGGCTAAAGTAGAACCAAACATGAATATAGCATCTAAGTGGATCCACTAGCTAGTATTCCTATGGTGGCAACATAGTTTATGGAGCTTGGGGATGTCATGGAAACATCACTCTATGGCCTTTTTCGACTATGAGGCTATCCACCCCGTGAGGGCTATGGTGAACCCTACCTGTCCTCCTTAGGACGGTGTCACCCCTCATCTAGAAGATTCGGTACTAAGCTAGAGTCCCTTTTTAAATGTCTTTCATTATCAATCATAATTTTAGCTTACGTCATAGGGTCTAATCCCTTGTATAGTCATTGTCATTAGCTCATTAGGAATTGCATGGAATATCCTTCCATGTAAACCCTCATAGGTGACATTAGCATAACATCAGCATCATTTCATAATAAGACACATAGGTACTTATTTACCAACCTTATATCATTCAACTTAAACGTAATATCACAATCACATAGTGAGGACACTTCAATTCAACATCATACCAACACGTACTTATGCTAATCACAAGTCATGCTTCAATTGATCTACATCATCAATCACAAGCCATACTAATTTAAGTAAAGGTTCAGAGCATAAGGACTTACTCAATATACTTCAATAGCCATCATCATGATTTTACCATCAACCAACAAATTACATCCAACAATAGGTGTAGTAACATAAATCAATAGTAATTAACACAATGACTAGGTCAATTGCATCATCACTATCCAATTAAAATCAATTTATAACCTAGGTTTAGGGGAAATAGGTTTCATCATGAATTCATCATAATTAGATCCAATCCCAACCATACATTACCCTAGTAAATCCATACATGAATTAGAATAGATAAAACTAGTCTAATAATCAATTCTTTCTTCAATTCCCATCAATATATCACCAAGATCAAAGATTTGGGGAAAGATGGGGAAGGGAAGATGATCAACATGAAATTTCATCAATTAAAATCAATTAATCAACAATCTATACTCAATTATTCATAGGAAATCAAAATTTATCGTCTATTTAAAGTTTGGAAGAAAACCCATTAGTATTGGAAAACCCCATGGAATTGGGTAATTTAGAAATCAACATCGAAAGAACCTCTTGGGGAAAGGAATCTCAAGATAAAAGAACCCACACCTTAATGAAGATAAATCCACAAAATTAAAGTAGAATCCTAGAGAATTTGACCTTGTTCTTCAAGCTTTGTTCCTTCTTCAATGGAGGAATTTGGGGAGAGAGAAAGTAGAGAGAGATGAGAGATTTTGGGTTTGTTTTGGGAATTTTGTTGGAGTGAGTTAAAAAAGTCTTAAAATTGATTCTAAGTCAATGTATAGTCACCCAATAAATTACCCAAAACACCCCTCACTTAAATGGGTCTTTTGTGAAGTCAAAATGTCAAAAATACAATTTTACCAAATCTGGAAAGTCGCTCCGCGAGTCCAACACACATTTTTATTTTTGAAAAATGAATTGAGGCACTAGGGTCCATGAGGTTTGCACGTCGCGCAGCAGCCCGCTGATTCCTGACTCACGCAGGCTGCTTTGGCAGCATGCCCACCCATATTGGGGTCTTCTTCAAAGGCCCTTCGAGTGGTCCTTGGGGCGTCGTTATTGGAAATTTATACCCTCTATACTCAACTATATTTGTACAGTCTTTTTACAAGTTTTAGACTTCGTTTGACCCTCCGAAACCTTCACCAAACATAGCCACATCAACTAGTTCAATTTAATCTAGTTTCTGTATTTCATGGATGTTCCTTGACCCCTTGGCTCTAAAACTTCTCGGATGACTTACAAACATTATTTTATGTATTTGAACAATATATTAACCTTACGACACTCATGTTAGTCTCTATATTAGGACTTGACTTTTCAGATTGTTACAGGCCGAGGATGAAATGGCAAATGTGGGAGCTCAAGACAACTATGTGCCTACACAAGTGAACCAAGTGCCTCCACATGAAGAAGATGATATGGGTGATCAAGTTCAGTTTTTTCCTCCACCGATGATTAATGGAGATATAAGGGCATATTTTCTCACTTTAACCCAAGCCATGACCTCTCAAGCTAATGACGTCACTTCACAAGTCAAAGTCATGACGACCCTAATGAATAGGGAGGTTGTACCTTGGATGCCTCAACATGCTACCAACATGGCCTCACGTTTGAGAGACTCTACTAGAATGAATCCACCTATGTTCTTTCGATTGAAGTCGGATGAGGACTGATATACCGTGGTTTCATGGTATAATTAATACTTTTTCCTTAAGTTTAGTGTGTCCGAAAGCCTTTTTGTGCTAATTTTGATATAAGTTTCTCTTTGTTTTGCAGGAAATCTGTCCAAAGCTGAATGCGGAGATTTTGAGCGAAAAAATGCAGAAGAGACCACCTACGGAGCTTATGACGGTCCGTCGTGCTTGTGACGGTCCGTAGGTGGCAGCGTAGTGCAGCTGCTGAAGGAAGATGGGGAAGTCTGACCAAGTGTGGGATTACGAAGCTTGTGACGGTCCGTCATGGCTATGACGGTCCGTCCTGCAGGTTCGTCGTGAAGTTCGGAGAAGTGATCCCAGTACCCAAATTCCGAGAGTTGATGTATTTTGGAACGAAGACCCTCGACGGACCGTTGTGCCTATGACGGTCCGTCATACCTGCCGTCGAGGGGAATGAAGAAAGCAGCAGAAGAATTGCACCAAGTATGGAACGACGAAGTCCACGACAGTCCGTTGTGACCGCGATGGTCCGTCGCGAGGTCCGTCGACCCAGCCGCGTTTTGGCAGATTTCCAGCAATTAGAATTCTTGTTTAATTAGGTTTTTGTATTTTTATAAATAGTTCGAAAAACCTCGTTTTTGAGGTTAGACACCTGATAGTTAGACTCTGAGATTGTTGAAACTCCGTATTCGTAAACATTGTATTGTGAGATTCTCGATAATCATTAGACTTTTCGTGAGATTATTGATTACTTTGAGAATTCTTGCAAGTGATTTTTGGTGATTAATCAAGCAATCTTTTGGACTTTATTCTTTCTCATTGAAGTAAGTACATGAATTCTTATTTAATATATTTGAATATTGTGTTTATGGCTATGAGTAACTAAACTCCATAACTAGGGTTGTGGGAACCATAGGCAAATAATGAGATAAACCCTAGCTAAAATAACAATTCTAGAAAAGTGTCTTGCATGTATTAATAATTCTTTCGCTTAGAAGTCTTTTTAACGGATGATCAACGTTAGAACTCGCCTTAATGCTACTTGCCGGACCAAGGAGGTAGATAATAGGAAAAGAATTATTAACATAGATTTAGTGTATACTATCTAATAGGCTAGTATTGATTGGTACGAGGTAGTAACTTAGTCAAATATCGAATACGATGCTTAATATGAGGTAACGATAAGGGTTAGGAAAGCAACACACGTAGCCGGACCAAGGTGCGGAGTGAGATTTTCTAGATGCCGGACCAAGGATTTAGAAATACATAACTTATCACTTTGCATGCAAGATACTAGGAAAGAATTGTTATAGTTAGAATTATCAAGTTATGAACCTGTGGGGAACACGTAAACCCTAGTTACTTTGATTAACTGATTAAAACCCAACTTTCAAACTCATTAAGTGTCTCTTTCAATTTAGTTAATTCTTTTTACTTATTAGGAAATACAAACCCCCCTTTTTACATTTTTATGTTTTTACTTTCTAAGGAAGTTATCAACCGAACAATAGTAATAACAAGTTAAAGTTAAGTCTAGACTATTTTCCTCGTGGGAACGATCCCAACCTCACTAGTTGGGTTATTTACTTGACGCGACCGCTTTACTTCTTATTTGAGAAGTAAGTTTGAGCGTATCAAATTTTGGCGCCGCTGCCGGGGAAAATAGCTTTTAGATTAACTTGAACTTATTACTATAGTTTAGTTGATATTTTCTTGATTTTACTTTGTTTTATTGTTTTTGATTTCTTTTCAGAACTATCCTCCTTGTATGCCAAATACACGGAGAGGAAGAGAACCGCTGTTTCCCTACGATCACGAGTTAGAGCGTACACTGCGCAATATGAATCGTAATTTGGGAATAAATGATGAGGATCCGAACCAGAACATCCCAGCTCCGGTTGATGTTCATGGTCAGATGTTACCCGATGCTCCGGGTGAACATCAACAGAGGGGACAAAATCCCGTTCCACGGCCCCAAGCATACTACAGAGGCTATGATAACATAGCAGATTTGGATGGGCCACTGGTTTTGCCTCCTCTACCCACAGGCCACACTTTTGTGGTAACTAGTAGTCTGATGCAAATGCTCACTGCCAGAGGTTTGTTTTCAGGGCTACCTTCTGAGGATCCACATGCCCATATAGCTAAGGTAAGGGCAGTGTGTAAAAGTTGTGTGGGGAGGCCTGATTTGGATCTAGATGTGATAGGGCTCAGAGTGTTTCCTCTCTCACTGACGGGAGAGGCTGCTATTTGGTTCACTGAGCTCCCATACAACTCCATCTTTACTTGGAATCAACTGAGGGATGTCTTCTTAGCACGCTACTATCCGGTCTCCAAGAAACTAAACCACAAAGACAGGGTGAATAACTTTGTGGCACTACCAGGAGAGTCAGTTAGTAGTTCTTGGGATAGATTCACCTCATTCTTGAGAAGTGTTCCAAATCACCGTATAGATGATGAGTCACTGAAAGAATACTTCTACAGGGGACAAGATGATAACAACAAAGCGGTATTGGACACTATAGCCGGTGGATCTTATGGAGAATGTCCTTATGCTGAGATCGCTGAAAAATTAGAAAAAATCTCCCGGAATAACAAAGCTTGGAGTACTAGAAAATCTGATACAGGGAGAAACACCTTTGCAGTGCAGTCCACTCACAACCCAGCCACAGATGACATTCGTGAAGAAATGGCTCAGATGAGAACTGAGCTTGGGTTGGTACTAAAACATGTCACTGGGGGTGCAGAAAAGGTTAATGCAGTCAACTACTTGGCTAAACCACCACCTCAAATCGATGAGTGTTATTATGAGGAGGATTCCTATGCAGTAAATGAACAGATGGGGGGTTTCCGACCAAGCGCCCAAGGCTCAAATCAGGATAATTGGCGCCAAGGTCAAGGGAACCAAGGTCGGAACTATGGTAACTACAATCGTGAGGGTCATTATGTCCGAGATGGAAACTACAATCGCGACAACAACTTCAACAGGGGTAACTATGGTAATAGAAACGACAGGAATGGACCCTATGTTCCTCCTCAAAATCGTGAAGTTACTCCTAGGGATGGTGGAGGTAGTATGTCGCGAGTTGAGGATATGTTGCATAAAATGATGAGGAGGTTCGATGCTAGTGATGAGCACAATAAAGAGTTGAGAAATGATTTAGCGGGTATTGGGCAAAAAGTTGATACCCATGCAATATCAATTAAGCAACTTGAGTTACAATTGGCCCAATTATCTGCAACTGTGAACACACGGCAACCGGGCACTCTTCCTAGCAACACTGTCCAAAATCCGAAAAATGATGGACATTGTATGGCAATTACTACTCGCGGTGGCAAGCAAACCATTGACCCACCTATGCCATCTGATGAGAAAAAGGTGACAAAAGAATCTGATAAAGTGGTAGAAGTTGATGCTGAATTAGAGGATAACACTGCAAAAGATGCTGAAGTGCCTAAAAAGGTAACTCCTATGCCTAGGCCACCACCCCCATTTCCTCAAAGATTATTGAAAAAGACCGAGGATGGTAAATACCGGCGTTTTATAACTATGTTGAAGCAACTTTCTATCAATGTCCCTTTGGTAGAAGCTTTAGAACAAATGCCCGGTTACGCCAAATTTATGAAAGATCTGGTCACAAAGAAAAGATCGGTCACTTTTGAGGATGATGATAGAATGCAGCATTGTAGTGCTATTGCTACAAGATCTCTGGTCCAAAAGAAAGAAGATCCGGGTGCGTTCACTATTCCTTGTACAATCGGGCTATTACATTTTGCGAAAGCATTATGTGATCTGGGGGCAAGCATAAATCTCATGCCCCTCTCGATTTACAAGAAGTTGGGTTTGGGTGACCCAAAGCCCACTGCGATGCGGCTACTGATGGCTGATCGAACAGTAAAACGACCTATAGGGATACTCCACGATGTGCTAGTAAAAGTGGAGTCATTCATATTTCCAGCAGATTTTGTTATTCTTGATTGCGAGGTCGATTTTGAAGTGCCCATTATTCTTGGGAGGCCATTCCTTGCTACGGGAAGAGCCTTAGTAGACATGGAAAAGGGGCAGATGAAATTTCGGTTGAACAATGAGGAAGTGACCTTTAATGTTTGTAGGTCCATGAGGCAGAGTGGTGAGCTCCAATCGGCATCTGCTATATCCTACAACATGGGTGAGACATCTGAGACACAAATAGAAGAACGTCTAAGTGTAGAAGCATTAGCGGCAGTAATAATGAACTTTGATAGTGATTGCATTGAAGAGTATGAGTCATTAGTTGCGGCTCTTAACCGAGGTGATGTTCGGTTTAAACCGAAGAAATTTGAGCTTGATATGAAGAATCGCGAGTCCCCACCCGCGAAACCATCTATAGAGGAGGCTCCAAAATTAGAACTAAAAGCTCTCCCACCTCATCTCAAGTATGAATTCTTAGGAAATGGTGACACTTTGCCGGTAATCATTGCATCAGACCTGGATGATCAACAAGTTCAAAGTTTGGTGAAGGTACTAAAAAGGTTCAAAAGAGCTATTGGGTGGACTATTGCGGACATTATTGGGATCCCTCCTGGTATTTGCTCTCATAAAATCCAACTCATGCCTGATCATAAGCCGAGTATTGAGCACCAGAGACGCTTAAATCCTCCTATGCAAGAGGTCGTGAAGAAGGAAATCATTAAATGGTTGGATGCTGGAGTAATCTACCCAATCGCCGATAGTAGTTGGGTATGCCCGGTTCAGTGTGTACCTAAGAAAGGGGGAATGACTGTGGTCCCCAACGAAAAAAATGAACTTGTTCCAATGAGACCGGTTACTGGTTGGAGGGTGTGTATGGATTACCGTAAACTAAACTCATGGACTGAAAAAGACCATTTTCCTATGCCCTTCATGGATCAGATGTTGGATAGACTTGCCGGAAAAGGGTGGTACTGTTTTCTTGATGGATATTCGGGGTATAATCAGATTTCTATTGCACCAGAAGATCAAGAGAAAACCACTTTCACTTGTCCATATGGGACCTTTGCGTTCAGAAGAATGCCGTTTGGGTTGTGCAATGCACCCGCAACATTTCAGAGATGTATGATGTCGATATTTTCTGACATGGTGGAGGATACTATAGAAGTCTTTATGGATGATTTTTCTGTGGTTGGTGATTCATTCGAGCGGTGTTTGAACAATTTATCTGAGGTCCTTAAGAGATGTGAAGACTGCAATTTAGTACTAAACTGGGAAAAGTGTCATTTCATGGTGAAAGAGGGTATTGTGTTGGGTCATCGCATTTCAGAAAAGGGCATAGAGGTTGATCGAGCTAAAGTCGAGGTAATAGAGAGACTTCCCCCACCGATCTCTGTGAAAGGTGTGAGAAGCTTTCTTGGGCATGCAGGTTTCTACCGGAGATTCATCAAAGACTTTTCAAAGATTGCACACCCATTGTGCAAACTGTTCGAGAAAGAATGTAAATTTTGTTTTTACGAATCTTGTCTTAAGGCATTCAGTGAGCTAAAGGAAAAATTGGTGTCTGCGCCTATCATTATTTCTACGGATTGGAACAGTCCATTTGAGGTGATGTGCGATGCTAGTGGGGTGGCTCTTGGTGTAGTACTGGGACAGAGTGACTGAGCAAGAACTCCTTGCAGTAGTTTTTGCTTTTGAGAAATTTCGCTCCTATTTGCTTGGTACTAGAGTTATAGTGCATACTGACCACTCAGCATTGAGATATTTGATGGCAAAGAAGGATGCGAAACCTAGGCTGATTCGTTGGGTATTAATGCTACAAGAATTTGACTTTGAAGTGATGGAAAGAAAAGGAACTGAAAACCAAGTTGCTGATCACTTGTCTCGTCTAGAGGATGAAGCTATGAGAGAGTTAG
>NC_028642.1:14561232-14561898 GCF_001406875.1 Solanum pennellii | reverse complement strand
ACAGGCACATCACCAGGAAATTCTGCAGAAAACTACTCCGCAGCAGCCACTGACGGATATATCGACGGACCGTTGCAAATGCGACGGACCGTCGTATGTATCCATCGTCCAGGTACGTTTTTCGGCTATTTTGAAATTAGGGCACACTCGACGGAACCTGCGACGGGTCGTCACAAATGCAACGGACCGTCGTCGGGGAACCGTCGCGTGATTAATGAATTCTACCCGACCCGACCCGGCTGGACCCTTTTCAAAATCTGACCGTTTATACTCCCCACCCCTCCATATTTCACCCCATTACTTCGTTATTCCTCTCATCTCCCCTCTCTTTTCAACTTCCACATTCCCCCACTGATCATTGCCCCCAAAATCCTCCTAAACCTTAAAATTATCATCTACTAGTCGGTGTTGCTGCTGTAGGTATCTACCTTGCCAACTGAATCATTCTCAATTTGTTTTTTCTCCATTTCCAAGGTATGTGTCTCTAAATTTATCCTCAATTATCTTGCATTTTGGTTTAGTAGTTAGTATTAGCTTAGTTCTTAGTCGTATATTGTTTCCTTGATATGATTATGTCTAAACCTAGGCTCAAAATGTTCGAATTTTCCATGTTGATAACCCTAGGCATAGGTGATTTTGCATTGGTAGTTTCCTAGGTAGTTGGGA
>NC_028642.1:14491804-14559446 GCF_001406875.1 Solanum pennellii | reverse complement strand
AGTTATGAACCTGTGGGGAACACGTAAACCCTAGTTACTTTGATTAATTGATTAAAATCCAACTTTCAAAACCATTAAGTGTCTCTTTCAAGTTCGCTAGTTATTTTTACTCATTAGGAAATACAAACCCCCCTGTTTATGTTTTTACTTTTCAAGGAAGTCATCAACCGAACACTAGTAATAACAGGTTGAAGTTAAGTCTAGACTATTTTCCTCGTGGGAACGATCCTAACCTCACTAGTTAGGTTATTTACTTGACACAACCGCTTTACTTCTTATTTGAGAAGTAAGTTTGAGCGTATCAAGGACCCACAAGATTTTTTAGATGAGGTCTATAAGATTATTTATGCTATGGCTATGACCTCAATTGAGAAGTCCAAGTTGGTTGCCTATCGACTCAAAGACGTGGCCCAATCTTTGTATGTTTAATGGAGGGAAAATAGATCTTTAAGGGGTGGTCTGGTGACTTGGGAGATCTTCAAAAGTGCTTTCCTTGATAGGTTTTTTCCTAGAGAGATGAGGGAAGCTAAGGTTGAAGAATTCATCAAACTTCATCAAGGAGGTATGAGTGTAATTAATTAACCTTTGAAGTTTACTAAGTTGTCAAAGTATGCTCCATCCTTGGTTTCAAACCCAAGGGATGTGATGAGTCATTTTCTTATGGGGGTGTCCGATGACTTGGTGAAAGAATGTCGTTCGGCTATGCTTCATTATAATATGAATATTTCTTGTCTCATGGTTCATTCTCAACAAGTTTAAGAAACTAGGTTAAGTAGGAAGGATAGGGAGACCAAGAATGAAAGGTCTTATGAACGTGCTTCTTCTAAGGGTAGGCTTGACATCCAAGACAAGCCTAGGTTCAAGAAATGGTTTTCTAGTAAAGTTCCTTCCAAATTTCCCAAGGCTCGTGATGATAGGGTGTCTAACCCTAAGTCTCAAACGGGAATAGGTAATAGTTTACCTAGGAAGAAGCAAACTTGTGAAAAATGTGGGAAGAAACATTATGGGGATTGCCTTGTTGGGACGGACAATTGCTTTGGGTGTGGCAAGACTGTCCGCAAGGTTAAGGATTGTCCTAATTTGAAGGGGAAATACAAAGGAAGTTTGCAAGCTTAAGCTAGTTGTTCTAATATGGATGCTCCAAAGAAGAATCAATTTTATGCTCTTCGTTCTATGGGTGAACAAAATAGTTCTCCCGATATGGTGATCGGTATGTTACGAGTCTTCTCTATTGATGTTTATGCTTTACTTGATCTTGGTGCTACATTATCCTTTGTTACTCCCTTGATAGCTATAAAGTTTGATGTTTTGCACAACATCCTAAATGAACCTTTCATGGTAACTACCCTGGTAGGTAAATCGGTGGTTCCTAAGAGGGTATATAGAAATTTTCCTATGATATATCCCAATAAAGTTACACATGTTGAATTAGTAGAACTTTATATGGTCGATTTTTATGTCATCTTGGGGATGGATTGGTTGCATGATTGTTTTGCTTCCATTTATTGTAGAATAAGATATGTCATGTTCAATTTTTAAAATTAACCTGTCCTAGTGTGAAGGAGGGAAATTCTATTCCCAGAGGTCGCATCATTTATTGTCTAAAGTCTTGTAAGATGATCTCAAAAGGGTGTTTATACCATATTGTAAAAGTCAAATATTTAGACTCCGAAAATCCTCCCATTGAGTTAGTCCCCGTTGCGAGGGATTTTGGAGAGGTCTTTTTGAATGATACTCCTGGAATCCCTCCCGAACGAGAAAATGATTTTTGTATTGACTTGCTACTGGATGCCAACCCATTTCAATTCCTTCTTATCGGATTGCTCCGTCCAAATTGAAAGAGTTGAAGTCTCAACTAAAGGACTTAATAGATAAAGGATTCATTAGAATTAGTATTTCTCAATGGGTGCACCAGTTTTATTTGTGAAGAAAAAGGATGGGTCCCTTAGAATGTGCATTTATTATCGCAAACTCCAAAAAGTCACTATTAAGAACAAGTATCTCTCCCTTGGATTGACGACTTGTTTGATCAACTCCAATGGTTAAGATACTTTTCTAAGATTGGCTTGAGATCGGGATAGTACCAACTTAGGGTGAAAGGTGAGGATATACCAAAAACAGCATTTTGGACTAGATAAGTCCATCATGTGTTCTTAGTAATGTCTTTTGGTCTCACTAATTCCCCGGCAACATTTATGGATCTCATGAATAGGGTGTTTTGTAGTTACCTAGATTCATTTGTCAATGTCTTCATTGATGAAATCTTTGTATATTAGAAAAATTGGGGGTGAAAATATTGACATTTGAGAACGGTGTTGCAAGTGCTTAAGGAAAACCAACTTTTTTCCAAGTACAGAAAATGTGAGTTTTGGTTGAGGTCGGTGGCGTTTCTTCGTCATATAATATCTAGTGATGGAGTTGAGGTTGATTTAAGGAAACCCGAGGCGGGCAACGATTGGCTTAGAGAGTTGACTCTAACCGACATTAGAAGTTTTTTTAGTCTAGCGGGATATTATAGAAGGTTTGTGGATTATTTTGCTTTCATTGCCTCTCCCTTGACTACATTTACCCAAAGAGTATGAAATTTGAGTGGTCGGAATCAGGTGAAACAAACTTCAAAATTGGAAAAAATGTCTTACCTACGCTGAAGTATTACGTTTACTGGAGGGTAGTAAGGGCTTCGTTGTATATTATGATGCATCCTGTGTGGTCTTAGGGTGTGTTCTTATGCAACATGAAAAATTAGTATCTCCTATGTTTCTATACAACTTAAGGTTCCTGAGAAGAATTATCCAACTCATGATCTTGAGTTAGCGGCCATGGTGTTTTCCTTGAAAATATGGAGCATTATTTGTATGCTGCTTATGTTGATGTGTATACCGAGCATAAGAGTCTTCAGTATTTATTTACTCAAAAAGATTAAACCTCCAACAAAGAAGGTGGTTGTTGAAAGATTATGACATGAGTGATCTCTACCACCCCAGCAAAGCTAATGTGGTTTCAGATGCTCTAAGTCATATGACCATGGGTAGTGTGTATCATGTATAAGAATCCAAGAAAGACCTAGTGAAAGACGTTCATAGGTTGGCTCATTTGGGTGTTTGATTGGAAGAATCTCCAAATTGTAGTTATATGGTCCATCATAAGTCCAAATCGTCTTTGGTGGTTAGGGTGAATCTAAGCAACACCTTGATCAACCATTGATGGAGTTAAAAGAGTCGGTTCTTGGTAAGATGAATGAGTCATTCTCCTTAGGGGGTGGTATCTTGAGGCATCAAGGAAGGTTGTGTGCACCCAATGTTGATGACTTGAGAAACTGGATTCTTAAGGAAGCTCATGGTTCCCGTTATTCCATTCATCCGTGTTTTAAAAAGATGACCTTTGAGAAGTGTTTTGGTGGGAAGGCTTGAAAAGGACATAGCGGATTTTGTTGCAAATTGTCTGAATTACCAACAAGTGAATGCCAAGCACAAAAAGCAAATGGTTTACTTCAAGAAATACAAGTTGCCACTAAGAAGTGGGAAGACATAAATATGGATTTCATGGTAGGTTTGCCTCGGACACAAAAGCAACATGATTCTATATGGGTGGTTGTGGATAGGTTGACCAAATCTGCTCATTTTATCCTTGTCAAGTCCGCATACTCGGCGGAGGATTATGCAAGAATCTTCATAGACGAGATTGTGTGTCGCCGTGGTATTCCTTTATCCATCATATAAGATAGGGGTTCACTATTAAGCAGTGCTTTTCATCCCCAAAGGATAGTCTAGCGGAACGTACTATTCAAACCCTTGAGTACATTCTTAGAGCTTGCATCATTGATTTCAAGGGAAATTGGGATAAATACTTGCCTTTTGTTTAGTTTTCATTTAATAATAGTTACCATTAATCTATATTTATGGCTCCTTTCGAGGCCTTGTATGATAGGAGATGTAGATCTCCAATCGGATTGTTTGAAGTGGATGAGTCTTCACTCTTGGGTCCCAAATTGATTTATAAGACTTTGGAGAAATTTCATATTGTAAGGAACCGGTTCAAAACAGCCTATACTCGGCAATAATCTTATGCAGACCATAGGAGAAGGGATTTAGAATTTGAAGACGGGGATAAAATGTATCTTAAAATTTCACCCATGAAGGGAGTGGTGAGATTTTGGAATAAAAGGAAGTTGAGTCCTCGTTATGTGGGCCCTTATGAAATTTTGCAAAGGGTAGGCAAGACTGCATAAAAGTTGAGATTACCTAGTGAATTTGCTTTGGTTCATCTGGTGTTCCATTTCTCCATGATTAAGAAGGTTATCAGTGATCCGAAGTCCATTCTTCTATTGAATTTCTAGGTGTAGAAGAAAACCTCTCCTATGAGGAGGTTCCAGTTGAAATTCTTGATAAACAAGTGTTACGACCCAAAGTACCCCTTATGAGTAACCGGCGTCGCCTCCTCTAAGAGGACTAACACAAGCCTCTTAGCATTTTGCATCACATATCAAAGGTCAAAAACGCGGATACATTTAAAACTTTACATATATACGTAATATGGTATACATAGACCTCTCACATAGAAAGCTTAATTAGGCTTCTCTCTTAAACAACATAATAATACATAAGAATTTAGTCTAAATATTTGTGTCACCTTAACCATCTAAAGAATGAATCACAATAGTTTGGGTACATGCCGTAGTCTATCACAACATGCCTATATATGCTAGAATGAAGTCTGACATAAGAATGGAAGAATTGTCCGAAAACATAGACAAAACTAATAAGGTTTGATAAGTGGTTCTATCCGTGGAACTCATGAGGACTCACCAATTGACTTAAGAAAGAGTGAACTCTTCTTATTCAATGACCACAAATCTCCTCAATGTCCTGAACCTAAAATGTTTGGGAAAAAGGGAGAAATATGGGTTAGTACAAAACACATGTACTAAGTATGGCTCCTATGCACAAAAATAATCAATGCATGAGTAAAATACAATTTAGTCAAAACCATGATTTATATCAATTTAAGTCAACATGAATATATAAGAAACATAATAAGTCAATTCAACATAATATCAACCCAACATGTAGTTCACCCAAATAAACTTGTGCACTGCCAAAGATAGTACCCCATAATCCTATCCTAGGGTAAGTATCACATAAAGAAACCCACTTCATACTTGCAACATATTTTCATAACATGCTTATACATCAATGCTTACTCATAGCTTATCAAGATAACCATAATCATATTAATAATCATAAAAGAACACTACTAGAACCATCCCTTAGAATCCGACGTGTTCAATGATTAAAGAAGTCACATATTCTCCCTCACCCTATGTAGTATCTGATATACCGTGGTTTCACGGTATTATTTATACTTTTTCCTTAAGGTTAGTGTGTCTAAAAGTCTTTTTGTGCTAATTTTTATATAAGTTTCTCTTTATTGGCAGGAAATCTATCTAAAAGATGAATGCGGAGGTTTTTGAGTAGGAAATACAGAAAAGCACCACCTACAGAGCTTGTGACGGTCCTTCACGCTCGTGACGGTCCGTAGGTGGCATCGTTCTGCAGCTGCTGCAGAAGATGGGGAAGTCTGACCAATTCTGGGGTTAAGGAAAGCGTGATGGACCGTCGTAGACATGATGGTCCGTCCTGCCGGTTCGTCATGAAGTTTAGAGAAGTAGTCCCAGTACACAAATCCAAGAGTTCAAGTGTTTTGGAACGGAGACCCCCGACAGACCGTTGTGCCTATGACGATCCGTCATACCTGCCGTCGAGGTAATGAAGAGAGCAGCAGAATAAATTGCACAAGTATGAGAAGACGGAGTCCATGACGGTCCGTCGTGACCACGACGATCCGTCGCGAGGTCTGTCGATCCAGCCGCGTTTTGCCAAATTTCCAGCAAATGTAGTCCTTATTTAATTAGGTTTTATTTTTTTATAAATAGTTCGGAAAACATCATTTTTGAGGTTGGACTCTTGAATATTTTTAGACTCTTTGTTAGACTTTTTGTGATTACTATTACAGTTTTGAAGAATCTTTAATCATCAATTAATTTTAGCAATCGATTGTTGGTGATTTTGGTTGATCAATCAAGTGAACTTCTGGATTCCACTCTTTCTCATTGAAGTAGGTGCATGAATTCTTATATCATATATTTGAATATTGTGATTATGAATATGGGTAACTATATACCATAATGTTGTGGTAATCATAGGCGAATAATGAGGTAAAACCTAACGAAAATAACAATTCTGGAATAGTGTCTTGCATGTATTGATAATTTATTCACTTAGAAGTCTTTTTAACGGATGGCCAACGTTAGAACTCGCCTTAATGCTACTTGCCGGTCAAGGAGGTAGATAATAGGAAAAGAATTATCAACATAGATTTAGTGTATACTATCTAATAGACTAGTATTCATTGGTAGGAGGTAATAACTTAGTCAAATATCGAATACGATGCTTAATATGAGGTAAAGGTAGGGTTAGTATAGCAACACACGTAGCCGAACAAGGTGCGGGGTG
Organism: Solanum pennellii; assembly: GCF_001406875.1. Classification (NCBI taxonomy): domain Eukaryota; kingdom Viridiplantae; phylum Streptophyta; class Magnoliopsida; order Solanales; family Solanaceae; genus Solanum; species Solanum pennellii. The sequence continues at coordinate 14,552,934 of NC_028642.1, read as the reverse complement.
AAATTTTCTAGATGCCGGACAAAGGATTTAGAAATACATAACTTATCACTTTGTATGCAACATACTAGGAAAGAATTGTTATAGTTAGAATTATCAAGTAATAAACATGTGTGGAACACGTAAACCCTAGTTACTTTTATTAATTGATTAAACTCCAACATTTGAAGCTGTTAGTTGTCTCCTTCAATTTTTCTAGTTATTTTCATTTATTTAGAAATAGAAAACCCCCCTTTTATCATTTTTGCTTTCGAAGGAAGTAATTGACTGAACAATAGTAATAATAGATTGACGTTAAGTCTAAACTATTTTCCTCGTGGGAACGATCCCAACCTCATAAGTTGGGTTATTTACTTGACACGACCGCTTTACTTCTTATTTTAGAAGTATATTTGAGCGTATAAAATTTTGGCACCGCTGCCGAGGAAATTAGCTTTTATATTAACTTAAACTTATTACTTTAGTTTAGTTGATATTTTCTTGATTTTACTTTGTCTTATTGTTTTTGATTCTTGCAGAACCATCTTCCTTATATGCCAAATACACAGAGAGGAAGAGAACCATTGTTTCCCTACGATCACGAATAAGAGAGTACACTACGCAACATGATTCGAAACTTGGGAATTAATGATGATGATCCAAACCAGAACATCCCATCTCCGGTTGATGTTCATTGTTAGTTGTTACCCGATGCTCCGGGTGAACACCAACAGAGGGGACAAAATCCCGCTCCACGGCCCCATGAATACTACTGAGGCTATGACAATATAGCAGACTTCGATGGGCCATTTGTCTTGCCCCTCTACCACCAGGCCACATTTTTGTGGTAACTAGTAGCCTGATGCAAATGCTCACTGCCAGAGGTTTATTTTCAGGGCTACCTTCTGAGGATCCACATGCCCATATAGCTAAGGTAAGGGCAGTGTGTAAAGTGGTAGATGTTAATGGTGAAGTAGAGAATAACACTGTAAAAGATGTTGAAGTGCCTAAAAAGGTAAGTCCCATGCCTAGGACACCACCCCCATTTCCTCAAAGATTGTTTAAAAAGACCGAGGATGGTAAATATCGGCGTTTTATAACAATGTTGAAGCAACTTTCTATCAATGTCCCTTTGGTAGAAGCTTTAGAAAAAATGCCCGGTTACGCCAAGTATATGAAAGATCTAGTTACAAAGAAAAGATCGGTCAGTTTTGAGGATGATGATAGAATGAAGCGTTGTAGTGCTATTGCTACAAGATCTCTGGTACAAAAGAAAGAAGATCCGGGTGCTTTCACTATTTCTTGTACAATCGGGCTATTACATTTTGCGAAAGCACTATGTGATCTGGGGCAAGCATATATCTCATGCCCCTCTAGATTTACAAGAAGTTAGGTTTGGGTGATACAAAGCCCACTGCGATGCGGTCACTGATGGCTGATCGAACAGTTAAAAGGACTATAGGGATACTCGACGATGTGCTAGTAAAAGTGGAGTCATTCATATTTCCGGCAGATTTTGTTATTCTTTATTGTGAAGTTGATGTTGAAGTGCCCATTATTCTTGGGAGGCCATTCCTTGCTACGGGAAGAGCCTTAGTAGATATGAAAATGGGGCAGATGAAATTTTGGTTGAACAATGAGGAAGTGACCTTTAACATTTGTAGGTCCATGAGGTAGAGTGGTGAGCTCCAATCGGTCTCTGCTATATCCTACAACATTGGTGAGACATCTCAGACACAATTAGAAGAACGACTAGGTGTAGAAGCATTAGCGGCAGTGATAATGAATTTTTATAGAGATTGCATTGACGAGTACGAGTCATTAGTCACGGATCTTTATCGAGGTGATGTTCAGTTTAAACCGAAGAAATATGAGTTAGATATGAAGAATCGCGAGTCCCCACCTACGAAACCATCTATAGAAGAGGCTCCAAAGTTAGAACTAAAAGCTATCCCACCTCATCTTGGGTATGAATTCTTAGGAAATGGTGACACTTTGTCGGTAATGATTACATCAGACCTGAATGAACAACAAGTTGAGAGTTTGGTGAAAGTGCTAAAAAGGTTCAAAAGAGCTATTGGGTGGACTATTGCGGACATTATTGGGATACCTCCTGGTATTTGCTCTCATAAAATCCAACTCATGCCTGATAATAATCCAAGTATTGAGCACCAGAGACGCTTAAATCCACCTATGCAAGAGGTCGTGAAGAAGGAAATCATTAAGTGGTTGGATGCCGGAGTAATCTATCTGATCGCCGATAGTAGTTAGGTATGCCCTGTTCAGTGTGTACCTAAGAAAGGGGGAATGACTATGGTCCCCAATGAAAAAAATGAACTTGTTCCAATGAGACCGGTTATTGGATGGAGGGTGTTTCTGGATTACCGCAAATTAAATGCATGGACTGAAAAATATCACTTTCCTATGCCCTTCATGGATCAGATGTTGGATAGACTTGCCGGAAAAGGGTGGTACTGTTTTCTTGATGGATATTCGGGGTATAATCATATTTCTATTGCACCAGAAGATCAAGAGAAAACCACTTCTACTTTTCCATATGGGACCTTTGCGTTCAAAAGAATGTCGTTTGGGTTGTGCAATGCACCCACCACATTTTAGAGATGTATGATGTCAATATTTTCCGACATGGTGGAAGATACTATAGAAGTTTTTATGGATGATTTTTCTGTGGTTGGTGATTCATTCTAGCAGTGTTTGAACAATTTATCTGAGGTCCTTAAGAGATGTGAAGACTGCAATTTAGTACTAAATTGGGAAAATTATCATTTCATGGTGAAAGAAGCTATTGTTTTGGGTCATCGCATTTCAGAAAAGGGCACAGAAGTTGATCGAGCTAAAGTCGAGGTAATAGAGAGACTTCCCGCACCGATCTATGTGAAAGGTGTGAGAAGCTTTCTTGGGCATGCAGGTTTTTACCGGAGATTCATCAAAGACTTTTTAAAGCATCCAGCAAGCTAAAAGAGAAGTTGGTGTTTGCACCTATCATTATTTCTCCGAATTGGAATAGTCCATTTGAGGTGATGTGTGATGCTAGTGGGGTTGCTCTTGGTGTAGTATTGGGACAAAGAAAGAACAAAATCCTTCACCCCATTTACTATGCTAGTAAAGCCCTAAATGAAGCTCAGAAGAACTACACAGTGACTGAGCAAGAACTCCTTGCAGTGGTCTTTGCTTTTGAAAAATTTCACCCCTATTTTCTAGGTACTAGAGTTATAGTGCATACATACCACTCAGCATTGAGATATTTGATGGCAAACAAGGATGCGAAACCTAGGTTGATTCGTTGGGTATTACTGCTACAAGAATTTGACTTTGAAGTGATGGATAGAAAAGGAACTGAAGATCAAGTTGCTGATCATTTGTCCCGTCTAGAGGATGAAGCTATCAGAGAGTTAGGGGATAAGACTGACATTGATGATACTTTCCCCGATGAGCATGTATTGGCTGCTTACAAGAATTGATTCCATGGTTCGCAGATTTTCCGAACTACTTGGCTAGTGATATTGTTCCATCGGACTTGTCCTTTCATCAAAGAAAAAGGTTCATGTACGATGTGAAGAAGTTCTTTTGGGATGAACCATACTTATATAGGAGTTGTGCCGACGGGCTTATTCAGCGTTGTGTGCCAGAATGTGAGATGTTGAGTGTGTTGGAAGCATGCCATTCCTCACCCGTTGGTGGACATCACAGAAGTATCCGAACCGCTTATAAGATATTACAATGTGGTTACTATTGGCCAACTCTTCATCAAGATGACCATGAGTTTGCTAAAGCATGTGACCGATGCCAACGAGATGGCGGCATTTCAAGAAAGCAAGAGCTCCCTCTAAACCACATTCTTGTGATTGAGTTATTTGACGTTTGGGGTATTGACTTTATGGGCCCTTTTGTGAGTTCTCATGGAATGAAGTACATTCTAGTAGCGTTTGATTATATATCTAAATGGGTCGAAGCCATCACCCTCGCAATCAATGAAGGGAAGAGTGTCACTGCATTCTTAAAAATGAATATATTCTCTCGTTTTGGCACCCCAAGCGCAATTATTAGTGATGCGGGCTCCCACTTCAGCAACAGATTGTTCAAGGGGTTATTGGAGAAATATGGAGTTTACCATAATGTGGCCACTCCTTACTACCCTCAAACTAGTGGGCAAGTTGAAGTGTCGAATCCGGAGATCAAACAGATATTGTCAAAAACAGTGAACGCTAGTAGAACGGATTGGTCAATGAGGCTTGATGATGCTCTTTGGGCCTACCAGACAGCGTATAAGACTCCCATAGGTATGTCCCCACACCAACTTGTATATGGGAAAGCTTGTCATCTTCCGGATGAGTTAGATCATAAAGCCATGTGGGCTATGAAGAAGTTGAAAATGGATTGGAGCGAAGCTGCAGAACAACGGCTAACAGGGTTGAATGAACTCGATGAATTTCGCCTGAAAGCTTATGAAAGCTCAGCCCTCTAAAAAGAAAAGATGAGGAAGTACCATGACCAAAAAATTTAAAAACGATAGTTTATGGTAGGGGATTTAGTTCTTTTATTCAATTCTAGGTTGCGCTTGTTTCCGGGCAAGCTCAAGTCCAAATGGACTGGTCCTTACTTGGTTCCCCAACTATTCCCTCATGGATAAGTTGAGTTGGAAACTAAGGAGGGTGTGCGGTTCAAGGTGAATAGACAACACATAAAAATCTATCTCGGGCATGCTGAATAGGCGAATGAATAGATCGAGGCATACCAACTTGATGAAGTCTGAGTAATCAAGTGTCCTCAGTCGTGACGCGACATTAAATCAGGAGCTTGTTGGGAGGCAACCCAATACTTGTAGTTTTTCTTTCTAGTAATGGTAGCATTTTCTACTAATGGGTTTTAAATTTGCAAGTACATCACAAGGAAATTCTACAGAAAATTACTCTGCAGCAGTCACTGACGGATACAGCGACGGACTGTTGAGCCTACGATGGACCATCGCATGCATCCGTCGTGCCAGCTACGTCTTTCTGTTATTTTCAAACTAGGGCACACGCGACGGAACCAATGATGGACCGTCACAACTAAGACGGACCATCATTATGGAATCATCGCATCATTAATAAAGCGTACCCGACCCGACCCGGCTGGGGTTTTTTAAAAATTCAACATTTAAAACCCCCACCCTTTCATTTCACCCCATTCCTTCACTCTTTCTCTCATTTCCCTCCCTTTTCAACTTCCAAAGATCATAACCCCTCTCTCTTACAACCGATCATTTTCACCAAATTCTTCAAACTCCTAAAATTCATCATCTACTAGGCAGAGCTGCTGATGTGGGTCTCTACTTGATCACCAAGTACCTTTCTCTCTTGTTTTTCTCAAATTCTCAAGTATGTGTCTCTAATTTCTACTCATTTATATTGCTTTTTTGTTTATCAATTAGTATTAGCTTATTTCTTCTTAATAGGTACATTGTTTAATAAAATTCTGTCTGATCTAGGTATAAAATCCTCAAAATTGCCGTGTTGAAACTCTAGAAATAGATGCTTTAGCATTGCTAGTTTACTAGGTATTTGGGTTAGACAAATGTAGGTTAAAACACTACCAATTCGATTTGGGTCATAGGGGATGAATGGGGCATTCCCAGTTCTTTAACTGAATTACAGAACGAGACCCCGACGACGGACCGTCGTACCCACGATGGACCGTCATTGGGTTCGTTCCAACAGCCCTAACACCCCACTGTCCAATTTTCTCCAAGTGCCACCAACGTCCACATGAGACGGACCGTCGTTCCCACGACGGTCCATCCTGCACAACCGTTCTGGTTGTTAGAGACCCTGTTCCTAAGGGTCTCTCTCTGTTTTTCTATGTGTCCTCAAATGGACATCTAAGACGGATCGTCATACCCACGACGGTCTGTCCTGTGTAACCGTTATGATGGTCAGAGACCCCTCTCCTAAGGGTCTCCATATTTTTTTCAAGTGTCCTCTGACGGACACCTATGACGGACCGTTGTACCTGTGACGGTCCATCCTGTATATACCGTCATACTTGTCAGAGACTCTCTTCAGGGTACTCCATATAAACAAAGTCTAAGTAAGACACGATGGACCCCATGACGGTCCATCATACTCACGACGAGACATCACCTGGCCCATCGTGTTGCACTGTTACAATAGAAATGTCATTACGTCTTAACTCTTTTATTTATTTTGTGTGGTTTTGCTAGTCTTGTCTGCTCCTTTCAGTACTAATATTGATTCTTTACAGGTACTATCTATTATGGCACCAAAACAAGATCGACTCTACGCACGCGGGCGATCAAAGTCTGTCGCCCATCTGCCCGCCTGGTCCTTCGCTCTGATGATGAGCGTGACCCCGAGTACGTGCCCCCAGGTACTTCCACCCCATCCCGAGCTGCACGTTCTGCCGGAGCCACACCCAAAAAGGTGGCGTCCGGCGTAGTGACTGCCTCCTAGTCTGATGAGGAGCGCACACTGACCGGCGCACCTTCTGGGTCAGCTACTAATGAAGAAGGAGCATCTGGAACCTTAGGAGTTTCGTGGTCCAAGAAAGCCTCCGGATGTGCTGAGGTTCCCGCACCCGCCACCGTTGCAGAGTCTACCTTGTCTGATGAGGCTGACAGTTCGGAATCCACACCCGGTTCACCATCTCATGCTCTCACCCCAGTTACCGACCAGCCCGACCGGTGGTGTGTCGATGTGAAGTATCAAGTATGTTCCGATGCAAAGTTCCTGAATGACAAACGAGTCATGACTCGGACACATAGATTGGAGCGGCGGGTCCTTACGGGAAGTCTCCCGACGATGTCCGAGATATACAATCTCTTCACCTGACATCGACTGGAGTGGACAGCACGTCCATTGGGACGTTATAGTGAAGAGTTGGTCCGTGAGTTCTACGCCTCTTACGTAGCGACTGTCAGATCACAAATTGATAGGCGGGCTGCCCCCGCCAAAAAGGCCCCACTGGAGCAGGTCCGAGTACGTGGCATTCAGGTTGATATCTCCCTGCCTGCCAGCCGCCGGTATCTATACGGAGAGAATGTTGATGCCAACCGAACCCCTCTAACCGCCGAGTTTGACTACCGATGGCAGATTGTCAAAGATGGCCAATTCCTGCGTGCGCCATCGCTGAGAGAGACCACCAAGAGGTGGATGGCCCAACATTTGTCCGTTGATGGCGAGGGTGGTGACTAGGTGACCGAGCCGAAGGGAGCCATCAAGAAGGCCAACCTGACATTCACGATAAAGTTTTTGTGGTTGATTGTCCGCAGCTGCCTTTCCCTCAAAGCTGCTGATAATATAGTCACATGGGATCGAGCAGTACTGATAGCGGCGATGATAGCCGCGTTTGAGGTGGATTTTGCTTGGCTTCTACAGGCAGTCATGCACGAGAGGGCTTTTAAGGTCACAACTACCTAGCCTTTCCCGTGCATGATATTTTCTCTATGCAGGTCCGCAGGTGTGCCTATATGGCACGTTGATCAACTCAAGACCCCGTTGGGCACTGTTTATATCGGCCTCATCAGGGATGAGGCCAATGAGTTTGCTCCAAGCAGAGGGCCCCGTATAGAGTTGCCTCTACTTCGTGACAATCTGGCCGATACAGTAGCACAGGCCCGCACGGCTACGCAGGAGGCTTGCACTGACACTACCTCGGTCAAGTCTATCTCAGGTAGTAGCACTGCCCTGAGGTCCTCTAATTCAGCCCCTTTCCCCGCTCTTGTCCCGCTTGCTAGGGTCCAAAAATTAGAGGCACAAATTGCTACACTTCTGCAGCACATCCATCCTTGGATGCAGAAGTCTATTGCTGAGGTAGAAGAGCACTTGGAGCGGAGAACAGTCCAGCACACAGAGCGGAAGATCGCTGAGGTTCATCAGCGCTTGGACACTTTTGAGTTGCAGGTGTTAGCCCGACCAGCCCCTCAGGTGGATGTGTCGATCCTTCAGGCTGCGGTCGACAGTATTCGCACAGACATCGACATGATCTTAGAGGCTAAGGTGCATGAGTCTGAGGCTCCTTCTGAAGAGCCTCCTGAAGACACAGTGATGGCGACCCTATTCGCCACTTCAGAGATTCCACCACCTCCCCCTCGAGAGAATACCAAGAGGCGTAGGGGTCGAGAGGAGGATGAAGATCGATCACGGAAGAAGGAACGCCATGAGATGGAGGCTGCGAGGAGAGCCTCGCTTGCTGATGAGGAGGCGCGTCAGATGAGAGCAGTAGAATTAGCTGCTGGGGCGTCTAGCTCCAGAAATGTGGAGATAGCGGGAGGCACTGCTGATATTGTTGTTGATGCTGAGGACACAACTGAGGGTGTCCAAACTACAGAGGTAGTGGGCTCCGGGGAACTGGACCCACCAGCTTGCTGATCGTCGGCGCTTTGCGCCCAAAGTTTGCTTCACCTACCACTCTTGTATTTCAATTTTTTTATGCATTGGGGACAATTGCATGTCTTTTTGTTGGGGGTGGGGTAAATGGAACGTGAGTGCTAGGGTGAAGTCTGAGTAGCCCAATTCACTATCCTCTTTTGGGTTTTTCTTGCATTTGTTCTTTTTCCCCATGACGGTCCGTCGTGACCACGACGATCCGTCGCGAGGTCTGTCGATCCAGCCGCGTTTTGACAGATTTCCAGCAAATAGAGTCCTTATTTCATTAGGTTTTATTTTTTTTATAAAAAGTTCGAAAAACCTCGTTTTTGAGGTTGGACTCTTGAATATTTTTAGACTCTTTGTTAGACTTTTGGTGATTACTATTACACTTTTGAAGAATCTTTAATCTTCAATTAAATTCAGCAATTGATTGATGGTAATTTTGGTTGATTAATCAAGTGAACTTCTGGATTCTACTCTTTCCCATTGAAGTAAGTGCATGAATTTTTTTATCATATATTCGAATATTGATATTATGAATACGGGTAGCTTAACTCCATAACTAGGGTTGTGGGAACCATAGGCGAATAATGAGGTAAAACCTAACTAAAATAACAATTCTACAAGAGTGTCTTGCATGTATTGATAATTCTTTCGCTTAGAAGTCTTTCTAAAGGATGGCCAATGTCCAATGTTAGAACTCTCCTTAATGCTACTTGCCGGACCAAGGAGGTAGATAATAGGAAAAGAATTATCAACATAGATTTAGTGTATACTATCTAATAGGCTAGTATTGATTGGTACGAGGTAATAACTTAGTCAAATATCGAATACGATTCTTAATATGACGTAAAGGTAAGAGTTAGTATAGCAACACACGTAGCCGGACCAAGGTGTGGAGTGAAATTTTCTAGATGTCGAACCAAGGATTTAGAAATACATAACTTATTACTTTGCGTGCAAGATACTAGGAAAGAATTGTTATAGTTAGAATTATCAAGTGATAAACCTATGGGGAACACGTAAACCCTACTTACTTTTATTAATTGATTAAACTCCAACATTTCAAGCTGTTAGTTGTCTCCTTCAATTTCGCTAGTTATTTTCATTTATTTAGAAATAGAAAACCCCCCCTTTATCATTTTTGCTTTCCAAGGAAGTAATTGACTGAACAATAGTAATAACATATTGAAGTTAAGTCTAAACTATTTTCCTCATGGCAACGATCCCAACCTCATTAGTTGGGTTATTTACTTGACACGAACACTTCACTTCTTATTTGAGAAGTAAAATTGAGCGTATCAGTAGCCTTCAAGATAACCCTAATGAGAGTTCTCATGCATTCATTACTTTTACACTAAGGAAAGAAGTGAAATAACCAACATGAGACCATGTGAGCTACATGGAATCCGGTGTTCTACTCCCACACCTAAAAGAGAGGGTTAAAACTTTCCTAAGGTGTAACCATTCGTACATAGCTATCTTGGTGCATCCACTAAGATAGAGTCCTATGTGGGCACATAGTTAAGGGTCAGGGAGATTGTTGCTAGAAACCTTGACTTACTATCATGGAGGTTTCCATCTCATGAGACGATACATGATTAGGAAATCCGGACTTACTAACCTAAGGAAACCCATGTGGGAGGCCATACTTGGTAAACGTGATACCTCCATCTCATTAACATGTCCTTTCAGTGCTAAACATTTATTCCCTTTAGTAATTAGCATAATCATTATAAAAATAACATTAGTCTCCTCTAGAACCCTATGTGAACATCTTATCATCATAGCTCATAGGTATTAATAAGTGAGAACTACCCTTTCACTTTAGAAACCACATACGAGTGAGTAAACCTTTCACTTAACACTTTATTATAAATATGAAAAACTACTTTTTATCATATAATATTCATATCATATCATACATACATAATTCATGTCAAATTCAATGCTTTAGGTATAAGGATGAGGAACTTCTAGCATCAACATCACAACCACACATTAAACATAGGAGCGTTACTGTCTATAACTCATAATTCACAATTGAATCCAAGAAAAACCAATCAACATACCTCTTTGTCCCTTCTAATAAACTTCATACTTCCATTACCAAGAATACATAACCAATTACATAAACAAGGTAAAAAGAAGAAGCAATTACATTATTAACAACAATATAGTCATTCTACATGTTCATAATCTTCACAATTCAGCATAGCAATTCAACGTTTTCATGAAATTGGGGGAATGAAATGGGTCTAGGGAAATCTCATAGGAAATAATCAATTGACCATCAGTATATACTTAAACAAATTTAATTCATCATTATTTATCACAATTAATTCATAATTTCATTTTTCAAAGAAGACCCATGTGTAGAAAAAAGACCTAGATTTGAGAGATTTAGAAATCATATTTTGGAGAGACCTCTTGGGGAAAGGATCCGAAGAGTGAAATGAAATATACCTTAGGGATGATAAAACCACGAAATTAGGTTGGAAACTTTAAAGCTTGATCTTCTTTATGGAGCTCTATTGGTCTTGAATGGAGGTTTGGAGGAATAGAGAATTTAATTGAGATTAGAGTAGATTTTGATTTCAACCTTTGAGACTTTGTTTGGATGTTAAAATTGACCTATAATGACCCTAATACCATACATAGTAACCCCATAAATTATCCAAAAGGCCCCTCACTTAAATGGATCATTTTGTGAAGTCAAATGCTTAAAATACAACTTTTACGAATCTGGGAAGTGGCTGTGCGTCGCAGGTTAATTTCACAATTTATTTTTCAAATTCGGGTTGAGGTAGTGAGCCTAGTTAGGCCCGTGTGTTGAGGCAAAGTTCAAATCTCCCCGTGATGGCTGCGTATCGCTCAGCAGCCACAAAAATCTTGCTACACGCAGGCTGCTTAGGCAGCCTGCTCGCCGATGTTCGGGTCCTCCTCAAAGACCCTTCCGGTGATCCTTAGGGTTTTGTGACTGTACATTTTGACCCTATATACTACATTGTACAAATTCAAAGTATTTTTTACTAGGTTTAGACTCCATATGACTCTCAAAAACCCTCTATACTGCATTCTACCGATTAAAAGTCTTTTTACAAGGTTTAGACTCCATATGACCATGCGAAACCTCCACCCAACAAAGGGAGATTAACAACTTTAATTTCTCTAGTTTCGGGACATTAAGGACTTTCTTTAATTCTATGGCCCCAAAACTTCTCAAACAACTTATTTTCACTCATTTAGGTCTAATATCATCATTACTCAAAATATAAGGCTCTAGTATAGGTCATGGACTTTCCGGGGTGTGTCAATAGTCCCCCACTTAGGAACATTCATCCCCGAATCTAGAAGATTATAAAGGGAAAAAGAGACTCAAGACTAGAATCCCAACCAACAGCAATATGATAAAATGAGTCACAGATCATTGGAAGAATTATTCACTCCTTTCAACATGTAATCATAGCAACAATACATAGAAACTTAACTCATAACATACCATACACTCAAGATCAACTTTTTCATGTCATATAAGGAGGAAATACCTTCTCCATTTAAATATGAGCTCTTTTTGAGCATCAAGTTTTACATGATGATTTCTTATAATAACAACACCAAGGATGCTCATTAAAAATTTTCATGAATACATATAGCAAAACTCATACTTAAGTGAAAGCTAACAATAAGAAACATGTTTCATGAAAAATCACTTAGGCATGAATTTCTACTACAATATGCACATATTAAAAAGACATGATAAGTTCAAAATTATTCACAATAATAAGATAAGGAATTACTAACCTTAACCTTGGCTAGGATTTAGAGTAAAAATGTGAGGATAGCGAGACTTCATGTCAACCTCAGCCTCACATGTTGCTCCCTCAACAAGGTGGTTCCTCCATAGAAATTTTATGGAGGCTACCTCCTTATTCCTAAATTTCTTAACTTTGCGATCCAAGAACTCAACCAGGATCTCTTTATAATAAAGGTCCTCTTTTATCCCTAAACCTTCTAGAGGAAGAATGAAAACCGGATCACCTATACACTTTTTAAGCATAGAAACATGGAACACCGGGTGAATCATGGCCAACTCATTTAGATACTTCAACTCATAGGCAACACTCCCGACTCGCTTCAAAATTTCATACGGGACCACATAATGAGGACAAAGTTTCCGTTTCTTTCCAAACCTCATCACCCCCTTCATGGGTGGAACTTTCAAATAGACCCAATCTCCTACTTCGAATTCAAGGTCCCTCTTTCTATTGTCGGCATAAGATTTTTTCCAACTTTGAGGAATTTTTAGTCTATATCTTATAACTCAAACCTTCTTGAGGGATTCATAAACAAAATCAAGACAAAGTAGAGCAAACTTTCCTACCTCATACCACCCAATCGGGAATCTACACCTTCTCCCATAAAATGCCTTGAAGGGTTCCATAGAGATAGTCGAATGGTAGATATTGTTGTAGAAGATCTCTATCAAAGGTAGTTGTTCATCCCATTTACCTTTGAAGTCAATGATACATTCCCTCAAAATATATTCAAGAGTTTGAATGGTGCGTCCTACTTGTCCATCCATGTTGAGGTGAAAATGTAATGCCCCAAAACAAACTAAAGTGAACTAGAGCCTCATTAGTGTTTTTTGAGTTAATTTTGAATTTAATATGAGTTACTTTAGTGTTATTAGGAAGTGTATGAAGTTTTTTTATGTTTGGAAGTCAATCGACTAAGAACTTCCATGATGTTTGAAAGGTGTGCCTTAGAAAGTACTTGTGTGTCTTGAGGTGTTTGAGTGAGTTTTAAATGTTGGTTTTCCTTGAAACTGATATGGGATGTTTCTAAGACCTAGAATACATATCTTAGGGGTTTAAAGTACGGGCACGACCCCACTTAAGACCCACAAGAGGCCCTAGATGAAGGGCCCAAGACTTGGACAAAACTGCCAAGAACACTACTCAATCGATGAGGCAGTGTACTCGGCGTAGGCCGATCGACGGACCGTCGACTGGGGGGAGTCTTCCCATACTTAGTGGGAAGTCCATGCCCTTCGTTAATGCATCCTCTGAAGACATCGACACCCAGTATCTATGGTCGTCGATTGGCTACTTCCAAAAGCTGCTGAAGTTGCTGCCAACTAAAGGTGTTTTGTGCAAATTCACCCTAATTCTTCTTTAAACCTAGGTCAATATTTTTAGTGTTTTTAAGTTATATTAAGTTATTTTTAATACCTAGACCTAGAAAAGACCCCTCACTTCAAATATTCAAACTCCCTCTCTAAAGAAAACTCTCTCGAAGTCACCATTGGAACTAAGACTCAAGGAGGGCAAGAAGGGCTGGTTTGGACGTGTATCTTCACCAAAATTAGTGGGTTTACTTCTCTATGAGGTATGGTATCCATCCTTTATCCCTCTTCTAATCAAGGATTCATTCCCAAAAGATTTCAAAAAAGGTTTTAAAACTCTATTTCCTTTTTATCTTTTATTTTAAGCATGGATCTTCTTGTAAAAGTGTTCTAATGATTTAACTATGTTTACTCTCGTATGAATTGATTATTCTCATGTTAATAATCTAATGAACTTATGTATATGCATATTTCAAATTTTTAGCTTAAGAAATGGGTTAAATGAGCATGTTTGGGTAAGGTATGAACTTGGGTTTTCTTATGTTTATTATTTGGTTTACAAACTGTCCTAAGGGCCATATTATGATGAAATATTGAGAAATTTAATATAGTTGATAATGGCTTGGTTAAATTGTGAGTTTCCTATATTGCATAGTTCTGATTGTAAATTGCTCTTGAGTGATATGGTCCACTTTCTTGGTGGCGGTGTTTATTTGATGAATTGATATTACTTATTCTGTTTTGTGAGTGTGGTCTTTAAGGTTTAGTATATGAAATGAAGTGATATTTAAGATTATCCTTTTCTTGTGTTTTGTGAAGTTGAATAGCATGTATGGCTTACATGCCTAAGTAAAATATATGACTTTGTGAAGCATGTCAAGTGTGTAAGTTTATGAAAGTAGGTATAAATCATGTACAGAAATTAATATTAATGAAATGATGTTTATATGCAGGATGTGCTCGCAACTACTCACAAAAACTTAAATGAATGTATGAAGTTAAAATTGAGTAAATAGAGGAGTTTTCATGTGAACACTCTTCGTGAGTTGAGATAAAGTGTTTAGTAGAAATCTCACTACATCCTAAGAGCTTTCTAAGATAGGTCAGAGTATGAATGCCCTTCGTGAGTTGAAAGGTGTTCACTAGATATCCTTAACCTATAGTTTAAAGTGTTTAGAATTTGTGGGGGTTATGTCTAGCATCAAGGGGATATTAAGAAGAGGGGGCTACACTTCGTGAGTCGAGATGTTGTATTCCAGTGTACCTCTTGAGATTAGTACTCCTCCTGAGTACAGAATGAGTTACTTAGTAGCAATCTCCTTATCCCTTAACTATGCACAACACAGGTGTAGCCGTTGGGAAAGCCATGTAAAATATAAAAAGAATGACTTTACTCTAGTAAGGTGAGGATCCCTCATCCGATAGGGGTTAAGTCAAGATTCCATGTCTAGCTCTCATGGTCTATGCCGGTTAAGCTAACCCCCCACAAAAGAATAGATTGAACTAAGTCTTCTAAAAGAACATACTACTTAAGGTAGCTTGTGGTATGGGATGCTATCTACTCATTGCACTAGGTAGGACCTTCCGAAAGGAAAGACTTGGTGCCAAACCTTCTAAAAATGTACTACTTAGGGTAGGTGGTGGTATGGGATGCTATCTACTCATTGCACTAAGTAGTCATTCCGAAAGGGAAGACTTTGGTTGTTTGTTGGGTGTCATTTAATGTCTTACCATTGATTGAGGGGCTTGTTTCTCCCGAGTTCAGTAAGCCAAAAGGGGACGTCTTGAGGATTGCTTTCGTGTGTATTGAAGGAGGCATATGCATACTTCCTTCATTTCTTACCTTAGTGTGTCTTAGGATAATCCCGAGGTAGGAAAGTTCTTACAGAACATGAGTTCACCTTCTCTTTCGCTTGGCCTTGGAAGTTCACTCAATTAGAATAGGATAATTCATTGTGAATGCCATAATTTATTCATTGTTAAAGTTCAAATTACTTCACTGTAATGTTAGCTTTGAGTTGAGTGTAATATTTTTTGGAAGTTACTGTAAAGAGTACCTTTTGGATAAAATTATGGAAATTTTTCAGTAAGTGTTAAATGAATATTCTTATGATGTTTTGCTTTATATTCTTGAATGATTTACTTAAATTGCATGGAATGTTATTTTACTAAAATGTCCTTTTTTTCATGTTATAGCCTATGCCATACTTAGTACATTAATGTACTAACCCCATACTTTTATATACTATAAGAATAGGTTGAAATGTTTTGGAAAGATTCGAAGGCGAAGCTTGGGAAATTCACTCTCTCAAGAATTGGTATGTCCTCATATATTCGAGGACATAGTCTATTGTTTCCTGTTTTCATCATTAAGACTTAATATGTATTTGATTTCAATGTAAAGGGTCGTGTCCCTAAGATATTATATGGCAGGTCTTAAGTTTGTCTTGTGATGATGAGATTTCTTAAGTATTTATGAAAGATTTCCTCTTTATTAATTTATTCGTGAAAATTTTTAATTTCGCACTACTTTTCATGTCTTATGAAATGAATGCTATTTAAAGGGATTGTACAAGACCCCAAAGGGTCAAGTACGCCTTGCCATGAACCGAGGGCTCGTCCTAACTTCTAGGGGGTACTTTCAAGTTGTGACAGAAAAAGGGGTATAAGATTCACTTCATACCAATCCCACTTTGGAAAGCCTTCCAAAAATTAAAGGTAAATTGAGTGCCTTTATCCGAAATGATGGATAAAGGGGATCCATGTATCTTCACTATTTCTTTGAGGTATAATTTGGCATAATCCTCTGATGAATAATTGACTTTGACGGGAATGACATGTGCCGACTTGGTCAATCTATCCATAATGACCTATATCGAGTCATGTTGTCTTCTAGTACGAGGCAGCCCTACTCGAAGTCCATGTTAATATCCTCCCATTTCCATGTAGGAATATCTATATTTTGAGTCAAGCCACCCGACCTTTGATGCTCCATTTTGACTTGTTGGCAATTAGGACATTTAGCAACAAAATTCTCTATATCCCTTTTCATACCATTCCACCTATATGTTTCCCGTAAGTCGCAGTACATTTTTGTGGCACCCGGGTGAATAGTATACTGGGAGCCATGAGCCTCTTCCATGATCAATTACCTTAATCCATACACATATGGTGCACACAACCTTCCTTAGTGCCTAAGAACCCCATATTCTCTTTCAGAGAAAGACTCATTAGACTTACTAAGGACCGTTTTCTTCAACTCCATCAATAGAGGATCAAGGTGTTTCTTGGAATTTTCCCCAACCACTTAAGATTACTCGGAGTTGTGGTCAACCACGAAACCACCCTTTGGAGAGTCTTCTAGTTGAACCCCCGAACGATCCAATATATGTACCTCTTTCGCTAACTCTGTCTTATCATAAACCACATGAGTCACACTACCCATGGATACTTGACTCAAAGCATCCGCCACAACATTATCTTTGCTGGGATGGTAAAGCACACTCATGTCATAGTCCTTTAAATGTTCTAAGTATCTTCTTTGGTGTAGATTCAAGTCTTTTTGAGTAAATACATATTGTAGACTTGTGTGTTCGGTGAACACATCAACATGTACCCCATAGATATAGTGTCTCCAAATTTTCGATGTAAAACCACGGTTGTAAGTTCAAGGTCACGAATTGAATAATTCTTCTCATGAGGCTTGAGTTTCCTAGAGGCATATTCTATTACTTTACCATGTTGCATAAGAAAACACCTTAGACCTACTCGGGAAGAATCACAATAAACCACAAACCCTTTGGTTCCAGCTGGTAAAGTCAACACTGGAGCGGAGGTGAGTCTATCCTTCAATAATTGGAAGCTCTTTTCACAAGATTCCGACCATTAGAACATATAATTCTTTTGGGTTAAGGTTTTTATGGAGATGCGATAGACGAAAATCCCTCAACAAACCTCCTATAGTAACCGGCTATTCCTAGAGAACTTCGGATGTCACTGGAGATCAAAGGTCTAGGCGAGGTTTTGACCACTTCCGTCTTTCTCGGATCGACCTCAACATGTTCACAAGAGACAAAGTTCCCAAGAAACACAACTGATATCAACCAAAATTCATATTTATTGAACTTAGCAAAAAGTTGATTATCCTTGAGAACTTGCAAAAACTATCCTCAAATGTCTCATATGATCATTTTCACTCCTAGAGTACATGAAAATGTCATCAATGAAGAAAATCACAAACAAATCAAGATACATTCTAAAAATAAATTCATAAGTTCCATTAAAGTCGTCGGGGCATTTGTTAGACTAAATGAAATTACTAGGAATTCAAAGTGACCATATCTTGTTCGGAATGTCATTTTTGGAATGTCAACCTCCGTCACTTTAAATTGTTGATAACCCAACCTTAAGTCAATCTTTGAAAAGTAACTCACTCCTTGTAGTTGTACAAACAAGTCAACAATCCTACGGAGAGGGTACTTATTCTTTATGGTGACTTTGTTCAATTGACTGTAGTCGATACACATTATCAAAGACCCATCTTTATTCTTCACAAAAAATACCAGAGAACCCCATGGAGTTATGCCTGGTTGTATAAAAACCCTTATCTAGAAAATCCTTGAGTTGATCCTTTAGTTCTTTCAAATCGGCTGAGGCCATCCGATAAGGAGGAAATAAGATAGGTTGTGTATCTGGCAATATATCTATGTTGAAGCCAATTTCCTATTCGGTAGGAATTCCGGGTAGGTCATCGGGAAAGGCATGTGGAAATTCCTTCACTACGGGTACCGAATTTAAAAGAGGGACCTCGAATTCAAGATCCCTAACTCTTATGATGTGGTAGACACAACCCTCGTCAATCAATTTGCAAGCTTTTAGACATGAATGATCTTTCCCTAGGATTTGAGTTTCCTACCTTCCACTCAAAATGCGTTCATTCAAAAATTGAAATTTGACTACCTGTGTCCTACAATTAATACGGAAAAGCAAGCATGCAACAAACCATTCCCAATATGACATCAAAAATCTTGCATATCAAGTTCTATTAAGTCAACTATTGTAACTCTATTTGGACATGAAATAGGAAAACCTTTATAGACTCTGTTAACGACCATGGAATGACTCACCGAGGTAGAAATCGAAAAAGGTTCGTCTAATATGTCGAGTAGTATTTCAAATTTCATAGCTACAAGAGGGGTGACAAATGATATTATAGCTCCCGGATCTAGCAAAGCATACACATCAAAGGAAAATAATTGAAGAAACATATTGGTAACCACGTCCGATGATCTCTCTTGATCTCTTCGAGATTTGAGAGCATAAAATTGATTCTTCTTAGGAGCATCCGGATTTGGGGCACTAGATTGTGCTTGAGTATTTTCCCTTCTTTGAGCCTTCGTCATAAGGAAATCTTTCTTCATGTGAGCACTATTTCCACAACCATATTTATTACCCATTCCAACTAGGCACTTACCATCATGTCTCTTACCACATTTTACACAAAGAGGCTTCTCAACATAAGATCTTCCATCTATTCCCTCTTGGGGCTTGGGAGTAGGAACCTTACTCATGTTGACCCTTGAAGTACTAGAAGAGACTTTATTTGTAAACCACTTCTTGAACCTAAATGTAACAACCCAAAAAATGGATATGCTAAGTAATGCTTAATGTGTCTAGAATGCCAACGATAGACCGGGTTCACACAGATTGATGGGCATAGAACCAGACCTCGGAACCCTTGCTACATCCAAGCAAACTAACTTGGGTATTTATTTGATCTAGGAAGGTTGTGTCCAACAATGTAGGGCTCTCGAATACGAAGATTTACTCGAAGGAGTCCTTATTGGACATAAAAAGAGGAAATCTTAGGTTTTGATGGTCTAGGGGTAAAATGGTCCTTTTCCAAGATAAGGGTAGTATCTTAATTACTCTAAATATATAATTAATTATTTATTTAATAGGGAGGATAGGAATTTTGGTGAGAGAGGGCCAAAATTGGGCTCTTGAAGTGAAGTCTTGCTCCACCCGGATTCGAACAAAGGTGGAAGCAATGAATTGATTTTTTTTAATTTAAGTTTGTAAATTAGTGTAATTAATTTATATTATAAATTATTACATGATTTAAAATAAATGAAAATCAGATTTTTAATGTCCTCAATAGCCCTAACCTAAAATGTTTGGGAGAAAGGGAGAAATATGGGTAGTACAAAACACATATACAAAGTATGGCTCCTATGCACAAAAATAATCGATGCATAAGAAAAGGAAAATTTATTCAAAACCATGCTTTTTATCAGTTTAACTAAACATGCATATATAAGAAGCATAATAAGTCAATTCAACATAATATCAACCCAAAACGTAGATCACCCAAACAATCCTTGTGCATTGCCAAAGATCGATCCCCATAATCCTATCCTCGGCTAAGTATCTCATTAAGCAACCCACTTCATACTTGCAACATATTTCTATAATCTGCTTAGACATCAATATTTACTCATATCTAATCAACATAACCATAATCATATTCATTATCATAAAAGACCATAAACACTACTAGAACCATTCCTTAGGATCCCATATGTGTAATGAGTAAGAGAAGTATCATACCCTCCCTCACCCTATGTAGTAGCCTTCAAGACAACCCTAATGAGAGTTCACATACATACTTTTTCATTACTTTTACATTAGGTAAAGAAGTGCAATAACCTATATTAGACCATGTGAGCTACATGGAATCCGGTGTTCTACTCCCACACCGAAAAGAGAGAGTTAACACTTGCCTAAGGTGTAAGCGTTTATACATAGCTATCTAGGTGGATACACTAAGCTAGAGTCCTATGTGGGCACATGGTAAAGGGTCAAGGAGATTTTTGCTAGAATCCTTTACTTACTAACATGGAGGTTTCAATATCATTAGAAAACACATAATTAGGTAATTTGGACTTACTAGCGTGAGGAAACCCATGTGGGAGGCCGAACTTGCTAAACATGAGACCTCCATTCCATTAAAATGGCCTTTCGGTATTAAGCATTTATTCCCTTTAGTAATCATCATACTCATATAAAAGATCATATTAGTCTTCTCTAGACCCCTATGTGAACATCTTATCATCATAGCTCATAGGTATTCATAAGTGAGAACAACCCTTTGACTTTAGATACCACATACGAGTGAGTAAACCTTTCCCTTAACACTTGATTATAATCATGAGAAACTACTGTCAATCATATTCTATTCGTATTACATCATACATACATAATTCATGTCTAATTCAATGCCTTAGGGTTAAGGATAAGGATTTTTTAGCATCAACATTACAGCCACACATTAAACATGGGAGCATTACTATCTAAATAACTCGTAATTCACAATTAAATTCAAGAAGAACCAATCAACATACCTCTTTGTCCCTTCAAAGATCCTTCATACTCCCATTACCAAGAATTCATTACCAATTACATAAACAAGGTAAATTCAAGAAGCAATTACATAATTAACAACAATGTAGTCAATGTACATTTTCGTAATTTTCACAATTCACCATATCAATTCAAGGTTTTCATGAAATTGGGAGAAAGACATGGGTCTAGGTAAATCTCAAAGGAAATCATCAATTAACTATTAATATATACTTAAACACCATTAATTTATTATAATTTTCACAATTGATTCATAATTTCATATTTCGAAGACGACCCATGTGTAGAATAAAAACCTAGATTTGGGGGATTTATAAATATCTTTGGAGGGAACTCTTGGGAAATGGATCCCAAGAGTGAAATAAACCATACCTTAGAAATGATAAAACTTTAAAGCTTTATCTTTTTCTTGGAGCTCTATTTTTTTCAATGGAGGTTTAGAGGAAGAGAGAATTTGAGAGAGATGACAGTCATTTTTTATTTCAACATTTGAGACTTGGTATGGGTGTTAATATTGACCTAAAAATGACCCTAATACCTTATATATTAACCCCATAAATTACCCAAAAGACCCCTCATTTAAATGGGTCTTTTTGTGAAGTCAAAATGCTCAAAATACGAGTTTTTTAAATCTATGAAGTGGCTGCGAGTCGAGGATGAATTTCACAATTTAGTTTTGAAATCCGGGTTGAGGAAGTGAGACTCGTGTAGGACCCTCATAGAGATTCCAAGTTCAAATATCCCCGTGATGGCTGCGCGTTCGGTAGCAGACAGCAAAATCCTGCTGCACGCAGGCTGCTTTGGCAGCCTGCTCGCCCAAGTTTGGGCCTTCCCAAAGCACCTTTCCGTTGGTCCGTGGGGTAGAGTGACTGTACTTTTTACTGAATATACAATATTATAGCTATTCAATGTGTTATTAGATGTTTTAAACTCCATAAAATCCTCCGAAACCTTCACCAAACATAGGGACGTTAGCTAGTTCAATTTCGCTAATTTCTGGACGCTAAGGCCTTTCTTTAATTCTATGGCCCCAAAATTTCTCAAAAAATTTATTTAAACTTATTAGGTGTAAAACCATCATTAATAAACATATAAGGCTCTAGTATAGGTCATGGAATTTCCAGGGTGTGTAAAAAAGTAAAGAATTTTAAATGAACTTATTTGAGTATTTAAATCGTGTTGCCTTCGTGAATTGACATTTATCATGTTGAAGTGTTGAAAGGTTGAGTTTTGTCACAATTGATTCTTTGAGCTCATGTTGTTGTGAGAAGGAAATTCTTCATGTTTTGATGTGAAGCTCTTTTATGTTGTAATTGATATTTCGAGTTGCGTTGTGTAAATGCCATCTTGACATGATTTGAGTTGTAACTCGTATGGATTTTTCATGTTGTTGGTTGGGCTGCTAGTCTTGGGTCTATCCTTTTTCCTTGACAAGATTTTTAGTGTCATTCGGGGACGAATGTTCCTAAGGGGGCGATAATGTAATACTCTGAAAGTCCAAAACCTAATATATAGCCTCACATGAGTGTCCAAGGGTATTAACACTGTTTTATGTTCAAATATAATGTATATAATTCATTTAGGAAGTATTAGTTTCAAAACGTCAAGGAACATCATGACGTCTTGAGACTAGTACAAAAGGAGCTAGTGTCCCTTAGCCTGTTTGACGGGGTTTTAGGAGTCAGAATCTAATGAGATTTGGTTTTAAGGTGTCTAAAATGTATTAGAGTTTTTTTAAAGTTGAAACTTCTTGGTACGACCCCCCAAGGACAAACCAAGGGCCCTTGAGGAGGACCCGTGGATTTTGGCTAAAAGTTGTCTAAGATAGTAGTCATCGACAAGGGGTAGGCTACGAGGCGATGTTCAGTCAATGGGGCATCAATGGCCACCGTAGATGGTCACTTAACCATTTTCCTAAAAATACATATTGTCCTGTCTCTGACCAAATCGACGGTGTGCAGGACGGTGGGTGAATAGTACCCATTGACTGGCCTATGGACCGTAGGTCGGGGTCTCGTAGGTCAGGCCTACAATTTCATTGGTAAGTTTTAGTGATTTCATTTAATTAATTTAGTTATTTAGGTGTTTAATTAGTGATTATGGGTTGGTTAATTAGGTTAGTAATTAACAATAAAACCTACCCTAAGTCTAAACCTCACTTAACACCTCTCAATTCCAAAACACAAATTGCTCTTCCTTCTCTCTACTTTCTCTCTCCCAAAAAGAAGAACTCCATTGAAGGGCTAGGTCAAGGTATTAGGGAAGCAATAAGGGTGATTTTCTCCATCATATTATAACAATTTAAAAGGTATGAGATCCTTTCACCATTGGGATTCCATTCCCTAAAGGTTTCTTCTTAAATTGATTTCAAAAAGATGAGTTTCATGTGGGTTTCTTTCTATTACGAAATTGACTTTCTAAATTGTATTGTCTATGGTTTATTTTGGTTATAA
The DNA here is from genome assembly GCF_001406875.1 of Solanum pennellii. NCBI lineage: Eukaryota > Viridiplantae > Streptophyta > Magnoliopsida > Solanales > Solanaceae > Solanum > Solanum pennellii. The sequence continues at coordinate 14,529,565 of NC_028642.1, read as the reverse complement.
TACTTATATTATGATTTAATATGATTCACTTATGCTAGTTCTTGATGATTTTATCTAGTTTGTGGAATATATCTTGAAATTGACTCAAGTCCCTAACTCTAGGTTATGAATTAGTGTTAAATTGAGTTGTAGTGATACAATTGACTTCATTATTGTGTTACTTACCATTGATTGATGTTATTAAACCTATTATTTGATTGAATTGACTTAGTTGATTGTAATACTACGATGATGGCTTGTGAAGGAGATTGGGGTAAGTCTTGTGATCTCAAACCTTTACTTCAATTATGATTACTTGTGTTTAGCGATGAAGTTATCATGAAGAATACCTTATGTGACGATAGATTAGGGTTGGTATGATATTGAATTGAAATTTCTTGATTATGTAATTGTGAGATTATGCTTAGGATGTAATGATAAAAGGTTGGTGATGAAGTACATAGTGCCTTACTATGATATAATGATGTTCATGTTCTAACCTCACATATGAGGATTGTAATGAAAGTTGTTCTCATGCAATTCCTATTGAGCTATGACTATGACTATATAAGGGGTATACCCTATGACCTAAACGAAGTTATGATTATTAATGAAAGACATTTCAAAAGGGACTCTAGCTTAGCACCGAGTGAACTACAAGTGAAGAGTGTCCCTTCACACATAGGGAATGTAGGATCACTAATGTACTCATGAGATTGGAAACGATAATGCATGTAGCATAAAGAGGGTCCCAACTACATCTCCTAGTTCTTGAACTATGTTTCCCCTATGGGAATACTAGCTAGTGGATCCACATAGATGATATGTTCATGTTTTCGTACTACCTTGGAAAGTAGTCCATCTTCTTTCGGTGTAGGGTTCCATGACAACAGATTCCACATTGGCTCATGTTGTCTATGTCAGTTAAGGCAAGTTGTTTCCCAAAGTAAAATGAAGTAATAGAAAGAACTCTAACTAGGATGACTTGAGGTGTTTCACTTAGTCTACACATTGCACTAGTTGGACTTGAGGTAAGTCTTAGGAGAATGTTTTATGTTTTATGCTCTTTTAATGTAAATAAAATGTATGTGTTGACTCTCTATGTTGATGATACGATATGATATTAGTTTCATGTATGAACATGTTAATGGTCCATATTGAAAAAACATGATGATAACTACTCTTAATACCATGTTATGTGATGTTAGACATTACTTATGATTCCTTATTTGGCTTGCTTGATTGGTTAAGGTTATGGGGATTTACTTGGTCATTGCACTTGTAGACTTAATAGGGGTTGATGAGTAATGGTCTTTTTTAGGTTATGATATCATGAACTCTTATGCATGTTTTGTTGTTGTAACATGATATTGGAGTGACATTGATTATGAATCCTATTGTGATATGAACATGTTGACTTGGCTTAACTTTAGTAGGGTGGTCTTGTGTTGAATATGCTATTGTCTTAATGAATAGGTGAATATTGTCTTATATGTGTTACTGATTTTGCATAAAGTTTTTCAAAGTAACTTGGCATGATTTTGAACAAATATTCTTTTTCGCATGATTTTTATGTTGAATGTGCGTATGATTCCATATTTAGTACAAGTGATGTGCTAACCCCATTTCTCCCTTTTTCCCCAAAATTTTAGGTTCCGGTCATTGAGGGGTTCGTGACAACTTTGAAGGAAGGCTTGGATCATTTCTCCAAGTGTGGGTAGGTCCTCATGTTTTGAGGATGATGTCTTTCTATCACTCTACCTATGTTACATTGTTATAGCTAAACACACTTCAAGACATTTTTGTAAGACCTAAGTGGCATTTTTACATTTGTGTAAGGGATATGATCATATTGTTCTATTCCGTTTAGATAGTTTGATATGACACATTACTTTTAAGACTAAATTATGTGTGTTGTCTATATTTGGCATAAAAGTAGAAGACAATGTAATCTTCTTATACAATGAGTCTATGTATACTCGCTATAAATATATTATGTGTAAGCGAGAGGTCTAAGTAAACCTCATGAAGTAGTTGTTGAATTATTTTTAAATTTTCCGCAATTTAACATACAAAATGTAATGACGAATACTAAGAGGTTAGTCTTGGTCCTCTTCGAGGACGACGAAAGTGGTTACTTCTAGAGGGTGATCCCCGGATATGACATCCCTTTACATTGATCATTTGTGAAAAAGTAGGAATATTTGTTATAATTCCCCTTATGCAAGTGGAAGCTCCACATATCCACTTCCATCTAGTTGTACAAAAGAAGTAACAAAGTTGCACAATGTAACATCAAAGAACTAAGTGTATTCACCCACAATAGTGTTGTGACATTACGTCCACAAGTTGTTTTGATGAGTGTTTAAAAGGAACAATTTAATCATTAGCCATATCTTTTTGAAAAATATATCAGGTTAATTATGAGTGGTCAAACACAATTTGTTTCCACATGAAACCATTTCCAAAGTGAACATATTTCTTTTCCCAAATGCCCATGCATCATGATTCAAAAATGAATTTAGAAAACAAATAATAACACTGTAGTATTTCATCAAATAGCTCAATGACCTGCACTACAAATCTTACCAATATGATCACAGAAAATCATACCTTCTTCGTTTGTCATCATTAAGCTGTCATGTAGTACCAAGTAGCCCAAGGAGACTCCTGCAAGTAAGAAGTTTCTTCAATTGCTGGCTTTGTCCTTTGCAACTTCCCGTAGGACTAATAAAAGAAAGCTGCAAAAAAAACCTCAAGAAACCCACAACTATTACTTACGAATTCTCAATATTGTATTACATTCATTCAAATAACAATCAGGCAATGTAGCTTTCGTAATTGGAATGAATAGGGAATTTTGATGAAATTTTGTAAAAAAAGAAGAGAGTAATTTAGCGATAATCGGTGTGGACATAGTAGCCATTGTTTTTTCATATATATTCAGTTCACTAAAAATGGTAAATTAAAAAGCAAATTGTATCACAGTTTGAAGTGGGTGAAGTCGCTTTGATAAGCCCTAAGTTGGTACATGAGGTAATGGAGTAAGTTTGGCTAATTCGAGAAAGCTCGAAGTCGTCAAAAGTCCTATGTTGATGTTAGAAGAAGAAATCTTATGTTTTGTGTGAATTATAGGGTTTACCTGAAAATTTTACCCATGACGAGTGCAATGAAGTTTTGTAAGAAAGTGAACCTTAGTCCACGATATGTAGGCCCATATTGTAACACTCCGAAAGTACATGACCTACGATAGAGCCTCACATAATGAACTAAACTCTAAAACACTTTTTATAAGATTAAAATAATGTTAATAAACCATATAGGAAGTTTTAGATCCAAGGCGTCAAGAAACATCCATGTCGTCAGGAAGCTAACTAAATTGAACTAGTTGAAGTCCCTATTTTCGATGAAGGATTGGGAGGGTCAAATGAAGTCTAAAACTAGTTAAAAGACTTTAAATAGATAAAATATAGTATATAGGGTCTAAAAGTTTGTTAACGACTACCCAAGGACAAGCTGAAAAGTCCTTGAGGAGGACCCTAACATGGGCAAGCAGGCTGCCAAAGCAGCCTGCGTGCAGACAAGAATGTGGGGGCTGTTTTGTGATCCGCAGAAAACATGTGGTAGGCAAAAAGTTTCCTCATGACGCATGCACTCCACGAGGCTCACATCCTCAAACCGGATGTCAGAAATAAAATGTGAAATTAGCCCTGCAACATGCAGCCACTTCCTAGATTCGTTGAAATCATATTATAAGCATTTTGACTTCACAAAAGTACATAATTAAGTTAGGGTCTTTTGCGGTGATTAAATAGCCTAAGGGTCATTTTAAGTCATTTTCTACTCACCTAAACCAAATTCCCAAAACAAAACCCAAAAGATCTTATCTCTCTCTACTTTCTCTCTCCCTAAATCCTCCATTGAAGAAGCAAGAAATCTTCAATAAGAAGACCAATTTCTCTAGGATTTCACATAAATTTCATGGATTAATCTTCATTAAAGTATGGGTTCTTCACTTTTGGGATTACTTTCCTCAAGAGGTCCTTCCAAAGTTAATTTCTAAATCACCCAATCCTAAGGGTTTTCTTATTTTAATGGGTTTTCTTCTAAACTTCAAACTGATGATAAATTGTGATTTCCTATGACTAATTAAGGGTATATTGTTTGTTAATTGATGTTAATTTATGCAGTTTCATGTACATCAAGTCTTTTTCCCCCAATTTCCCCAAATCTTATATCTTGCTTATAAATTGATGGGTATTGATGAATGTATTGATTGTTAGACTTGTTTTATCTATTCTAATTCATCTATGAAAAGCCTCTAGTAATGTATTGTTGGGATTCAATCTATTTCTTGAAGAATTTATGATGAACCCTACTTCCCCTAACCCTAGGTTATGAATCGAAGTTAATTGGGATAGTGATGATGTATTAGTTACTATTGAATGATGTTACTACACTTATTATTGGATGAAATTTGTTGGATGATGGTAAGACCATGATGATGGTTTTTGAAGGAGATTGGGTAAGTCCTTGTTATCCTAAATCTTTACTTCAATTTTGATGGCTTATAATTGGTGAGCAAGTTCAATTGAAATATGTTTTGTAATTGGATTAAGTAGGTGTGGTTTGATGATGCAATTGAAATGTCTTGATTATTTGTTTGTGAGATTATGCTTAACATGTAATGATATAAGGGTGGTTATTAAGAACCTATGTGCCTTACTATGATATGATGATGTTAATGTGTTAATCTCACATATGAGGGTTGTATTTAAAGGATGTGCTCATGGAATTCCTATTGATCTAATGACTATGACTATACACGGATTTATTCTCTTCTAGCCTAAACTAATTTATGATTTTTAAAGTAAGACATTTCAAAAAGGAACTTAGCCTAGCACTGAGTGAACTTGACAATGAGAGATGTTGGCCTCCTGTGGAGGAAAATTCACTCTATAGTTTCATATGAGGTGTTGACTCTCCTGTGAGGGACACTCACCCTATGGATTCTCATGATATGAGGGCTCCAATTGCCAATAGGCATGTAGAGGGTTCAATACATATTTCCTAGTTCTTGAACAATGTTGCCACCATAGGAATACTAGCTAGTGGATCTACCTTAGATGCTAGGTACATATTTGGTTCTACTTTGGCCGGTAGACCACCTTCTTTCGGTGTAATGTTTTACAACACCGAATTCCACACTTAGATCTTGTGGTCTATGTCGGTTAAGGCAAGAGGTCCCAAAAGTAAAATTAAGTAATAATGTGAACACTAACTTGGGTGACTTAAGGGGTTGACTTAGTCTAGGTAGGAGTATGGGAGTCTACCTAGGCATTGCAGTTAGCTTTGAGGGAATTCCTAGAAGGTTTTTATTATGTTGTTATGATCTTATAAAGTGAATGTTATGCATATGTTGACTTTACATGTTGATGATTCAATATGATGTTAGTTTCATTTATGAACATGCTATTGGTCTATATTGCTAAATTTGATGATGACTACTATTGCTGCTATGTTATGTAGAGTTAAACATTACTTGTGATCCTTTGTTTGGTTTACTTTATTGAGTAAGGTTATGTGGATTTTTTTGGTCATTGAACTTTTAGGATAGAGGGAAGGTTATGAGTTAGGGTTTTTCTTATTTGATGAAGTTATGAACTCTATACATGTTGACTTTACTATTACTTGTTGAGGTTGGTCTTGTGTTGTACATGGGTTTGACTTATGGATTCTGCAATTGTTGGTCTATGTGGGTTCATGATTGTGCATAAGGCTTTTAAAAATAATTTAGCATGATTTTATACAAATATCCTCTTTAGCATGATTTCAATTGTTTATGCGCATATTCTCATACTTAGTATAAGTGTGTACTAAACCATCTTTTATGTTTACTACAAATGTAGGATCCGAGCGTTGAGATTATTGAAGGTCTTTGAAGACTACTTTGATATTTCCCAAGTGTTCGGTAGGTCCTCACTTTCCGAGAAAGATGCCATTATCAAGCTATTATTGTTGTTCTAGTTATAAGACTTCTAGTTTCTTTCCTTTTAATTTAAAGAAGTTTGTTGTATACCTATATGAGGCTCCTTGTTGTAATGAAGTATGGGCTATGCCCAGTGTTGTACTGACTTAGATTGTTTAGTATGAGACGTATCTTAGACATTCTTATGAATCTATATGGCTATATTATGTATGTGAAATAAAAGTAGAAGCCTATGTAGTGCTTCCCATTGCGAGGAACTTATGTAAACTCCCTAAATATATATATTATGTTTAAGCGAGAGATCTAAGTAAACCTCAATGTAGAAGTAGTTAAAAAGTTTTAAATTTTCCGTAAATTTAACCTATGAAATCTAATGACGTGTGCTACGAGCTTAGTCTTAGTCTTCTTCGAGAATGACAACACCGGTTACTTCTAGGGAGTGCTCCCCAGATGCAACACATAACAGATCTTGAGGTGTATTGTTAAGGTTTCTTATGAACCTTAATTATTAATGAATTCGCATCGGTGCGTCCAGTTTTCCATGTCTCTATATTGAAGAATTGTGTTGGTGATCTGATAACAATAGTCCCTTTAGAATATTTGGAATTTAAGGAGAACCTTTATTATGAGAAATTACGGGTTGAGATTTTAGACCAGGATATAACGTAGTTGAGGAATAAAGAAGTTGCTTCCAAGAATGTTTTTTGGAGGAATCAGTTAGTTAAGGGTGATACTTGGGAGGCTGAGAACGATATCACGTCTCGTTATCGTCATCTTTTACCTTCTACCCCTACTCTAGCTTAAGGTGTTGAGTTCCTCATGGTTTACTCTTTTGGTGTCATGATTATATTCCATGAATTTACGGTATTTTTCATACATTTCACTTAATTGTTGTGTGTACTCCAGGCCATTTGGCATTAGAACTAATGCTTATTGTAGTATATTTGTAGGTAATAGACTTGGACCAAGTAGAGAGAGAGATAACTGAAATTCTGCAAAAGTGGCCACCCACAGAAGTTACCTAAGTGATGTAGGTCTAGTCTCGGTCCATCGTTGGGCTGTTGTGGAATGATCCTTGGGGATATCTGACTAAGTGTGGAACTACGGAAGAGAGTGTTAGACTGTAGGTCAATCCGCAGGTCGTCCTGCAGAAGCGTCAACTGATTTAGAGATTTTAGAGTTCTAGTACATGAGGAAAAGTTCTATGTTTGGAGGTATGGGAGGGGGTCCACGGACCGTACGTCAACCTACAGTATGTCCTGCAGGTCTATCATTTGTATTTGAAGGTTGAAGGTTCAAGATTCTAAGAAAATGTGTAAGTACTTAGCCACTGAAGGGACCTTAGAACTGTAGGTTAGTCCATGATCTGTAGATGAGTCTCATCAATTGAAGACACATCCATAAAAGTTTATTTCCTTGATTCCTTTCCTTTTTTTTAGGACTTGTTTTTCTATAAATAAGGTATGTAAACCTTGTTTTGGGGGGTTATACATAATTATTTACTTTTAGTTGTTCGTTTTTTTGAGATTAACGTGGAGCTTTAGAAATTCATAATTTCCTAATTTCGTTTTGAAGATTTTAAAACTTGTTGCTTCCAATTGCACACACAAGTATACGTGGTCGCGCATGTAATATAGTGGTTCTTAAAAGAACCAGATTATCGATCCAAAGGACTTGTCAACTAACTATTTACTAAATTATACTAATTATAATTAATTATTTAAGGGAGGATTTCAAAGGATGAATATATATTAACTAAAATAAAAATAAAGATAAAATAACAAAAAAAAATCTAAGAAAAGATAGGTTTTCACATAATCAATGAGGGAATAGACCTAGGATGGTGACTTAACTAACAATCATGCTTACCATCAATTTCATCAACTTATTTGACTATCTACTTATTGATTCACCGGGTTGATAATATAATCATGGTCTCTTGACCTCTAACCGTCTTCCACAATTGACAACGTAACTATGTCATTGACCGGGGATAAACTGGATCAACTATGGAGTATTACATTGTCTTCTCGTACTTGAGACAAGAAAGGTACCTAGGTATATCTCTATCCTAGACACAAATTAATTCAACTGATATGTAAGAAAAGATCATGTTCCTTATTGTCTACGTTGTATCCCTCTATTGCTCTCCCAAATTAAAGATCATGCTCCTTATCTCTGTGGTGATTAAGAATGGAAATAGAAATAACAAGAATATAAGAACAACTAATATGATATACAAATCATGTAAAATTAAAATTACTAAACAATCATATTGTAAGTAAATATAATCAAATAACGAAAAGTTTAACTCCACATTGACATAGAGAAATTATAATGAATTATTCAAATAAAAGATGTAAAATAAATAAAAGAGAGAAAAAAGGAAATCCTAAATCAAAAGTTCATTTCTATATTGTATCCTCCTCCCTCTAACAATTATTATAATTGATTATTTATAAATATAGAAAACCCTGAATAAATAATTGAGTCCGAAACAAATTGAGAAGCAAAACCTTTAATGGAATTTGATTCCTGTGTGAACAGAGTGACAGCGTACAACAATTGTTGTTGCCTTCAAATTCACACATGGCAATCCGGCTAAAAACTTAAATTAGAAGTCTTACTCAAGTGCAATTCCAATATATTATATATTATTTTATTCAATTTAATCCATTAAATTGTTTGCTTGATTTTCTTCTTTTAACCTTCCATATTTAATTAATTATAGCTCCAAATTTCTACATCTTCACACATATTTAATCCTATAAATATAATATATTATTTAGCACATTCCATATAATTCATGCTCAAAATTGACAAACATATATAATAAATGTGAAACAAATAATGAATAAAAATATGTATTGTGGCCTCACATCATAATTCCCGAACACTGTTTGATGCATGTATTATTAATTCTTTCATTTAGAATTCCTTTTAACGAGTGCATGTGTTAGAACTCGCCTTGTTGCTACATTCCGGATTAAGGAGGTAGTTATTAAGAAAATAGTCAATAACACAGATTTTATGTGATACTATCTGATCGTCTAATGTCAATTGACGTGAGGGTGAAAACTAAGACATGCATCATGTGATGGGTAATCAAAGGTAAAGGTAAGGGTTAATAAATTATGCACACGTAGTCGGACCAGGATGCGGGGTGAAATTCCCTATTTGGAGGACTACTCACTTAAGAATACCTAGCTTACCAACTTTGCATGCAAAATACAAGGAAAAGATTACTATTATTAGGAATACTTTGTTAAGAACTTATAGGGAACACATACATCCTAGTTTCTCTGTTAATTTGATAGCAACAAATTTTTATCCAGCTTACTTGCTATTTAAATAGTTTTCAGCATTTGTTTCATAAATCTCCCCCTTGATATGGTAAAATTACACCTCCCTAAAAAAGCATAAGTGCTCCCTATCAAGTAAAGAACTCAACTTGTAGGTTGAGGTCAATCACACGAGGAATATGTTTTAGACTTAAATTTAAGCCACAATTAAATTCGTTTAGTCAAGATATTTGCAAAACAAGTAAGTAAAAATTGGGTGGGGGGGGCGATCTGTGAAACGAATTCTTAAGAATATGTAATTATCAAGTAAGCAAGAGTTAACTTTGGTTGTTATCAAGGAGATAAAGTAACTACGGTGTACGTGTTCTCTACAAACTCATTACGCGAAAATCCTAGTAATAGAAATCCCTTCCTAGTGTTTTTCATGAAAAGTGATAAGTTATTTATCTCAAAATCCTTGGTCCGACATACAGAGAATTTCACCCTACACCTTGGTTCAGCTACGTGTGTATAATTTAGTAACCCTTACTTTTACCTCATATTAGACATCACCATCGCTGTATGGATTTGTTTTCACCCTCGCACCAATCGATGCTAGACTGTTAGATAGTATCACATAAAATCTATGTTGATAATTTTTTTCTTATTACCTACATCCTTGGTGCGGCAAGTAGCAACAAGGAAAGTTTTAACGTTTGCAACCGCTAAAAAGACTTCTAAACAAAAGAATTATCAATGCATGCAAAAGAACTATTGGAAGATTGCATTATTGTTATTCATATGTTGTTAATCGCTCATGGTTTCCACAACCCTAGTAGTGGAGTTTAGTTACTCATGATCACAAGAACACAAATCATTTTTTTAGATGAAATAATTATGAACTTACGTCGTGAGAATAATAAACTTTGAACTTCAACTTGAATATCAACACCAAAATCTTCAAAATCAACGTAAGAAACCAATAGTTGCTTAGTTTGCAAAAATAATCTCCAAAATCTCAAACTAGAATAATATCAATAGAAGCCAACCCCAAAAATGAGGTTTACATACCCTATTTATAGAAAAACAAACTCCTAATTAAAAAGGAAACGAAATAAGGAAAGTTTGTTCAGGCAGGCGTACTAAATATACGAGTCCCACTTACGGACCCTCAATGGATCTACGAGCCGTAAGTCCCTCCCGTCAACCCGGACTTAGAAAATATTTCAGCATCCAAAATCTACCTTCTCAAAATCATACCAAGGACCACAGTACGGTCCGTTAATTGATTAAAGGTACATCAATGCCTATCCATGACTCCACACTTGGAATCTCCAAAAATTAGGTACTATAACCCTCGCAGTCTCATTCTATGGTTTACCAGTACGGTCCGCCAATTGATCAACTAACCGGCAATGCTCGTCGTGGTTCCCACTTGGTTAGATTTCCCTGATTTCATCCAATGCCTAGGCGGACCATCTATGATACCTATCTACATGGCGTCAATGGATTTACGATCCATCTATTACCTCCGTGGATTCCTTTTTCTAAACTTTTTCATATGTTTCTTTTAATTCAAGCCTAAACATCTTTTCTACAAAACATGATATAAAACCATCAAAATTAGTACAAAAAGGCTCTAGACACAAACAACTCTTAAGTGAAATGCATTAGACATACTGTAAATTCACGGTATATCAACAACCTAAACTTAAATTTGTTGTTTTTCTTCAAGCAATGCACTACGTCTTTGAACGAAACTTGTATAGAAGCAGGCAATTCATGTTCAAGCAATCACATGGCTATCTATCCTTACTCTCTCATGTTTTAGTGCAAATATATACCTTAGACTCGACAAACTAACTCATGCGGATCAAAACATGACATTTATTGACCAATAAATAACCACCTTCACTGTTTTCCTATCACCAAAATACCAATTCTCCACCAATGTAACAAATGCCCCCACTTCAGATGAAATCCTCCGTTTTTAAACAATGAGTATCATTTAAAGTACAAGGAATTATTTCAAAACTCACGCTCAGAAATAAGCTTAAAAGCAGTTAGTGTTCAATGACATACGCTTGCCCTTATTTTTAGTGCTTAGACTCTCGAAGCTAGACTCTACAATCACTATAGGACTTTAGCTTGTAACGTGGGCTTAGGTTCTGGTGTGGTACATTTGGGTACATTTACTGACTTTCTACTATCTTTGACATTACATAATGCCTTCTACCTCTTTTTTACCTATCTTCAACATTCTACCTTTCTCCCTTATTTCCCTTTGATTCCTTTCAACCATAGATGTGACATTCAACATTGCAGCTATTTTATTTTTCACACCCATTTTTCTTTAGATTTTGTCTTTTATATGCACCCTCAACTTATCTGTTTTCCATGAGTTGAGTTTCACAATAACCAATGCAGGCCAAGTCAAAGAACGAGGTCACTTTAGTTTGCATTAGCCACTCTCAACTTAGGCTCTTGGCCTAATTCGAGGTGCACATGTCCAAGAAGAGACTGGGGCCTATATTAAATTTTTGAAAGGTGAAGTAGGGAGTTAGAAAAAATTTGTCTAGTTCAGGCTTAAAGTATTTGGATCAAAGTTAATATACACTTCATTTGGTCGGACTCTTTTAGGATAGTTATGGACTATTACGAACGAGGGCATATGATCACTTCCTAGCCTCTAGAGTAGATTATCTTAGCAGGACTAACCGGGCAAGTTCTAGTTTTCAACCAACTATTGAACAATCAATTATTCTCACACTCACATGCCACATCGTTCCATTATTAGATTACCCAGTTCAAGTTTTAGTCATGGTTTATGCAGTTGGTGCATTATCCTGTCATATTTAGAGTCATCACATTCAACTTATCTTAGATTACAAATTCAATCACATATCACAAATTTTTGGATGGGTCTCATTTTTTACAAGTTGCGGTTGATTATGTATCGAAGTGGGTGGAAGAAATTGCGCTCCCCAACAATAAAGGCAACAGTGTCACCGCATTCTTGAACAAAAATATCTTCCTCATATTTGACACTTCAAGGGAAATTATCAGTGATGGAGGTTCCCACTTTTGCAATAAATTGTTTAAAACATTGTTTGAGAAGTATGATATCCGCCACAATATAGCTAGTCCTTACCATCCACAGACTAGTGGTCAAGTCGAAGTGTCCATGTCATATCAAGGGAATACCACCTAGACTTAACCGGCGTCATCGTCCTAGGAGAGGACTAACACTAGCCTCTTGGCATTCGTCATAACATATTATAGGCAAAAAATGCGGAAAAATTAAAACTTTTCTTTACATCAATATAGTGAGCTTTACATAGACCTCTCGCTTATACATAATATATGTAGGGAGTTTACTTAGACTCCTCAGATAGGAAGCTTACATATGCTTCCACTTTTAAGCTACATACACAATATACAAAGATAGTCTAATAGGAATGTCTCACATTTAAACCATCTAGAATGAGTACAATATTCAATCGTAGCCTATAATTCATTACAAAAAAAGCCACATATAGGCTTATACAATAACAGTCTTCAATGAAATAGAAGGAAACTAAAGCTAGATAGTTGCATCGCCCTCGGAATGGTGAGGACTTCTACAAGCTCAACAGCCGGAACCTACATAATTGTAGAAACATACAAATATAGGTTATCACACCACTTGTACTAAGTATGGAAACATGCACATAAAACGTATGAAACTATGCACAACCAAGAACCCATATAAGCTAATAATCACATATTCCTTAAGAAAAAACCATATACAGCACAAGAACAACATCATCAAGTAAAACAAAGTCAACATGTATAATAGAAATTTGAGTACATAACCAAAACAAATCTAACATCATGTTATAACAACAAGCATGCATAAGAGTTCCTAACATTACAACATATACAAGACCCTTACTCATAAACCACCTTCAAGTCTACAAGTTCCATGACGAAATAAATTCCCGTAACCTCACTCAACCAAGTAAACCAAACAGAAGATAACAGACAATGCCTAACCTCACATAACATAGCATCAACAATAGTCATCATCATATTTAGCAATATAGACCAATAGCATGTTCATAAGTGAAACTAACATCATTTTGGATCATAAATATGTAAAGTGAACATATGCATAACATTTACTTTATAAGAACATAAAAACAACCTTCTAGGACTTGCATCAAGGCCAACTAGTGCATTGTTTAGGTAGAGTCTCATACCCCTACCTAGACTAAGTCAAACCCCTTAAGTCACCCTAGTTAATGTTCCGTTTATTACTTCATTTTACTTTGGGGAACAATTGTCTTAACCAACATAGACCACAAGAGCTAAATGTGGAATCTGGTGTCATGGAACCCCAAACCGAGAGAAGGTGGTCTAGTCTCTAAACTAGTACCTAGAATGAACATCGCATCTAGGTGGATCCACTAGCTAGTATTCCTATGAAGCAACATAGTTCGAGAACTAGGAAATATGTTTGAGGACCTCGTTATGCCATTGGCATTGTCATCTCTATCTCATGAGTACAATAGTGAACCTACCTACCCTACTTTGGAAGGGACACTCCTCACTACTAGTTCACTCAGTGCTAAGCTAGAGTCCCTTTTTCAAATGTCTTTGGATCATCATTTAACAATCATAACTTAGAATATGTCATAGGAGACTAAACCCCCTTGTATACTCACAGGAATTATCTCAATAGGAATTGCATGAGAACATCCTTTTATATGTGAGATTAACACATTATCATCATCATGTCATAGTATGGCACATAGGTAATTCACAACCAACCTTATATCATTACATCTTAATCATAATATCACAATTCACGTAATAAAGACATTTAAGTTGCATCACCATACCAACACCTACATAATATAATCATAATATATGCTTTAATTGAACTTCATCACATTGTACAAGTCATCACAATTGAGCTAAAGGTTCAACATCACAAAGTCTTACCATTTCTCCTTGAAAAGTCATCATCCATTGTCTTACCACCAACCAACCAATTTCATCAAAAAAAATAGTTGTAATGTAAACATATAATAGCAATTAATACAAGAACTAAGTCAATTGCATCAGGACTAATCAATTCAACATGAGTTCATAACCTAGGGTTAGGGAATTGGGGTCAATTCATCACCTCTTCCACATACTAGGTTTAACATCAAGAACTACCATAATTGAATATTAATACATCATAACATAACCATAATAATCGTTCAAAATCAAGAAAAATACAATTTGAAAGATCAATTTTGGATTAGAAAGAAACTCGTGCTCATATCCTCTTTTGGAAATTAATTTGAAAGAACCCTTTGCCGAAAGGAGTCTCAAAGGTGAATGGTTCCCATAACTTGTTAATCTTTTATTGATGGAGGAAAGTGATGTTATGGATTCCATAAAACCCTTTGACCTTGGTCTTCTATGTAGTCTTCTTTGGGGAGAGAGGACGTAGAGAAAAGGTAGAGAGATTTGAGTTTGGAAATTGTGGGTGTTGGGTTAGTTTAATTAGGCTTAGGTTTTTATATAGGTCCTTAATTAAATTAATTAGACCTCCCATAGCTTTTAATTAATCATCTAACTAATTAAAATAAACCACTTAAAATCAAACAGTCCAACATAGGCCTGACCTACGAGACCCCGACCTACGGTTCGTAGGTCTATCGACACCTGGTCCCCCCCCCCACCGTACTGCACAACCGTTGTTTGATGTAGTGACTGGTATTTTGTACCAGTCTTTTATTTTATCTAAGTGTGGGTCTACGAAGAAACAGACGCCCCATCAATTGGCTTCTTAGGTAGCCACTGCGAACACAACCTTTTTGGGTTCAAATTGAAGGGTTTTCTCCAAGGACCCTTAGGGTGGTCCTTGGGGAGTCATACCCGGACGT
The DNA here is from genome assembly GCF_001406875.1 of Solanum pennellii. Classification (NCBI taxonomy): domain Eukaryota; kingdom Viridiplantae; phylum Streptophyta; class Magnoliopsida; order Solanales; family Solanaceae; genus Solanum; species Solanum pennellii. The sequence goes on along the minus strand of NC_028642.1, from coordinate 14,514,395 downwards.
TTCGACCCTAAATACAATCTAATACATTTTTAACACCTATATACCAAATTTCATATATCCCTACTCCTAAAACCCTGTGAAATAGGCTAAGGCACACTAGCACCTCTTTCTCTAATGTCTGAACTTCATGGACGTTTCTTGACGTCTTGACTCTAAAACTTTCTAAATAGTTTATGACATTATTATATGTCTTATAACAGTGTTTCATGTCTTGGATACTCATGTGAGGATCTAGATTAGGTATTGGACTTTCAGAGTGTTACATTATATCCCCCTTAGGAATATTCGTCCCCGAATGACACTAGAAACTTTTGAAAGGAAAGGATAGACTCAATACTAGCATCCCAACAACGACATACATAATCTATACGAGTTAAAACCCAAAGGAGTTCTTATCACTCCATTCAACATATAATCATTGAATTTACTCATAGCAACTCAAAACATCAATTACGACATATAAGATCTCAACATTACAACAACATGAGGAATTTCCTTCTCAACAACAACATGAGCTCAACGCAACACAAAGAGTAACTTATGACAAAACTCATGTCGAAACACTTAAACATGCTCAATATTATTTCATGAAGGCAACAACATACCAAATACACAAATAAGTGAAAATCAAGCAAAAGAGCATTTTTCCATGAAAACTCATTTTAGCATAAACCTTTTACAACAATTATGCATATCTTTGAAACAAAAGTCAAATTCAAATTTACTCATTATATTTGTTATTAATATGAATAACTAACCTTAGTTATCAAATAGATGATGATAGCGGGACTTCATGTCGGACTCGGACTCCCATGTTATTCTGTTAACTAGGTGGTTCCTCCATAACACCTTTACAGAGGCCACCTCTTTGTTTCTAAACTTCTTCACTTGTCGATCAAGGATTTCCACCGAAACCTCTTCATAGGAGAGGTTCTCATCAAAACCTAGGACTTTAATAGGAAAAATGGGTTTCTGGTACAGAAGTTCCGATAAAAAGGGGAAATGCCTGACCTTTGGGTACGGTTTGGACTATTGATCTACGTAATTGGAAATAACCAATTAGGTTTACAATGAAACCTAGAAATCGATCACTAATTGAATTTAAGTACCTCTACAATATAGACCTAACTAGATAACTGAAGAGTAACGGCAGCAAGTGATTGAGTTCAAAAGTAATAAGGAGAAGACAAAAAATTTTCAAGCACCGACAAAACTAAAAGCACCCCTTCTTTCAAAGTGAGGAGGACGGGTTAACTCGGGGTCACCAATGCACTTCTTAAGCATAGAGACATGGAATACCGGGTGAACCAAAGCTAGCTCACTAGGCTATCTCAACTCTTATGCAACCTTGCCAACCCTTTGCAACATTTCAAAGGGACCCACATAGCGAGGACTAAGTTTCCCTTTCTTGCCAAACCTCATCACCCCTTTCATGGGTGGAATTTTCAAATACACCGTATCACCTTCTTAAAATTCTAGGTCTTTTCTCCTATTGTCGGCATAAGACTTTTACCGGCTGTAGGTTGTTTTCAATCAGTTCTTTATCATATAAACTTTCTCCAAAGCATCACAGATCAATTCGGGACCAAAGAGTGAAGATTCACTAACTTCGAACCACCCAACCAAAGATCTACATCTCCTACCATACAAAACCTCAAAAGTATCGATGGATATAGTCGAATGGTAACTATTGTTATAAGAGAACTCAACCAATGGGAAGTGTTATCCCATCTTCCTTGAAATCAATAACACAAGCTATAAGCATATCCTCAAGGGTTTTCATAATGCGTTCCTATTGGCCATTCATTTGAGGACCAAAAGTGGTGCTTAATTTCACAAGAGTACCTAAACCTTTTTGGAACGACCTCCAAAATCGAGAAGTGAATTGGGAAACTCTATCCGAAATGATGGATAAAGGATACGATGAATACTCACAATATCATTTATATAGATTTTTGCATACTTTTCCACCGATTAAGTAGACTTAATGGGGATAAAGTAAGCGGATTTCGTCAACCTATCAACAACCACACATATAAAGTCATTTTGCCTTCGTGTCTGAGGGAAACCCACTGCGAAGTCCATATTAATTTCTTCCCACTTCCAAGTGGGAACTTGTATTTCTTGAAGTAAGCCGCTGACTTTTGGTACTTGACTTTCACTTGTTTGCAATTTGGACACTTTGCAACAAATTACGCTATGTCCTTTTCAAGACATCCCACCAAAATACTTCTCTAAGGTCATGATACATCTTAGTAGAACACGGATGAATAGAATAATGGTAACCATGAGTTTCCTCTAGGATCCGGTTTCTCAAACATCTACATTGGGAGCACACAAACTCTCTTTGTACCTCAAAACATCATCCACCACCACCCCCCCTACACACACACACACAAGAAGAATGACTCATTAAGCTTACCAAGAAAAGATTCCTTTAACTCCATCAGTGATGAATGAAGGTGTTTCTTAGACTTCACCTCAACCACCAAAGATGATTCGGAGTTATGATGGACTATTATACCACTATTAGGAGAATCTTCCAATCGAACACCCAAACGAGCTTTCACTAAGTCTTTCTTGTTTTCTTCCACATTAGATATACTACCCATGGTCATATGACTTAGACAATACGCAACCACATTAGCCTTGTCGTGGTGGTAAAGAACACTCATGTTGTAATCTTTCAACAATTCCAACCACCTTCGTTGTCGGAGATTGAACTCCTTTTGAGTAAACACATACCGAAGATTCTTGTGGTCGGTATACACATCAACATGAACCCTAATGGGTAATGCCTCCATATTTTAAAGCCAAACACCACGGCTTCTAACTCAAGATCATGAGTTGGGTAGTTCTTCTCATGAACCTTGAGTTGCCTAGAAGCATAGACTATAACTTTTCTGTGTTGAATAAGGACACAACTCAATCCCACTTTGGATGCATCACTTTATGCCAAAAAACCCTCGGTTCTCTCATGTAAAGTCAACAATAGAGCATTGGTAATCCTATATTTCAAGATTTGGAATCTTCTTTCACAAGCCTCCGACCACTCAAATTTCACATTCTTTTAGGTCAAAGTAGTCAAGGGATATTAAATAGATGCAAATCCATCGATAAACCTTCTATAGTACCCGGATAGACCCAAGAAACTTCGAATATCGGTTGGAGCCAAAGGTTTTGTTAAATTCTTAACCACTTCTGTCATTCTCGGATCGACCTCTACACCCTCACTAGAGATGATATGACCGAGAAACGCAACTGATCTCAACCAAAATTCACATTTGCTATACTTGGAAAAAAGTTGATGTTCTTTAAGAACTTTCAATACCACCCTCAAATGGTCCGTATGCTCATCCTCATTCTTCGAAAATACAATGATGTCGTCAATGAAGACAATCACAAAGAAATCTAGGTAGTTTCAAAACACCCTATTCATTAGGTCCATAAAATCCGTAGGGGAATTTGCCAACCCAAATAACATAACTAGGAACTCATAGTAACCATACCTAGTTTGGATAGCCATTTTGGTGGTTATATTCACCTCTCACCCTAAGTTGATGATAACCCAATGCCCAATCAATATTCAAAAAGTAACTTGAACGTTGGAGTTGATCAAATAAATCCCCAATCGCAAATAGAGGATACTTTTTCTCTATAGGGACTTTATTGAGTTGACGGTAATCAATACACATCCTAAAGTACCCAACCTTCTTCTTCACATACAACACCAAAGCACCCCATGGAGAAAATCTAGGTTGAATGAAACCTTTGTGTAGCAAGTCTTTAACTTGAGCCTCCCACTGTTTCAATTCAATTGGATCCATCTGATAAGAAGGAATTTTAATGGGGTTTGTACTCGGTAATAAATCAATACCAAAATCAATTTCCCGTTAGGGAGGAATTCTCGGAAGATCATTTAGAAAGACCTCAGGAAATTCCCTCACTATGGGGGCTAACTCAATGGGAGGAGTTGCGAAGTCTAAATCTTTGACTCTTACAATATGGTATAAATACCTTTAGAAATCATATTACAAGCCTTTAGACAAGAAATGATTCAACCTATAGGAATAGAATTTACCCCCTTCCACTCTAAGATTGGTTCATTGAGAAGATTAAACTTGACAACTCTTGTCCTACAATCAATGGAAGCAAAACAAGCATGCAACCAATCCATTCCCAAATTGACATAGAAATCAACCATATCAAGTTCTACTAATTCAACATGGATAACTCTATTGGGAAAAATTATAGGAAAAATTCTATATACCCTTCTTGCAACCACCGAATCACCTATTGGGGTAGTCACCATAAAAGGTTCATTTAAGATATCAGGCAAAATATCAAACTTTCTAGCTACAAAAGAAGTAAAATGACAAGGTATAACGAGGATCAAGTAAAGCATAAACATTTATAGAGAAAACTTGTAACATACCGATCACCACATACGGAGAAATCTCTTGTTCACCCCTAGAGCGGAGAGCATAAAAGCGATTATTTCTTGGATCATCAACATTACAACCACTTGCTTGAGCTTGCCCACTCCCCTTGTCTTTCTCTTTCACGTTCGGGAAATCTCTAACTTTGTGATAACTTTTGCCACAACCAAATTGTCCGTCCCAACTCGGCATTCACCCATATGTTTCTTGCTACACTTTCCACAAGTAGTCTTCTTGCTTGGTTAACTAGTACCTCTTCCCTTTTGAGACTTAGGGTTAGACACCCTATCATCACGAGCCTTGGGAAATTTGGAAGGGACTTGACTGGAGAACCTCTTCTTGAATCTAGGCTTATCTTTAATTTCAAACCTTCCCTTTGAAGAACCACTTTCATAAGACTTGGCCCTCTGGGCCTCTCTATTTTTCCTCTTTAGTGTAGTTTCTTCCACTTGTTGAGAATGAACCATTAGACGAGAGATATTTATTTTATCATGAAGCATAACCGAATGACATTCTTCTACCAAGTCATCGGACAGTCCCGTGACAAAGCGACTCATCTCATCCCTTGGGTTAGACACCAAAGTTAGAGCATACTTAGATAATTTAGTAAACTTCAAGGAGTAATCAAGTACACTAATACCTCCTTGACGAAGGTTGATGAATTCTTCCACCTTAGCTTCCCTCAACTATCTAGGAAATAACCTATCAAGAAAGGTCCTCTTGAATATCTCTAATGTCACTGGACACCTCTTAGCACCCTATTGTCTCTCCATTGAGTATACAAAGTTTGTGCCACATCTTTGAGTTGATAGGTGTCCAAAACTCAGTCTTTTAACTTAGAGTCACACCAACGGTAAATAAGATCTTGTAGACCTCATGAAGAAAATCTTGGGGATCTTCGATGTACCATGTTTTCACGGTACTTTCAATGCTTGTTTTCTTAAAATTGGTGTATGTCTACAGCCTTTTTGTAGTAATTTTAATATGTTTTGTCTTTTTTTTGCAGGAAAGTTGTCCAAAACAAAAATGTAGAAGGTTGTGAAGAATCAGTGCATAAGCGGCCCATGAAGCCATTGACGGCCAGTCGTCCCATTGACGGACCATAAGTGGTGATTGTTGATTGAAGGTTCAGGTATCTGGAAGCAACTCGGGGAATTCTGATTAAGTGTGGGGATATGGAAAGATCGACAGTCTATCGACTGATCGATGAATCATCCTGGAAAAATGTCGATGTGATCTGAGACTGTCCCAGTACCCGATGTTTAAGAAAAACTAAGTATGGAATGACGAGAAACATCGACGAACCGTAAGTTAGTCGACAGACCGTGTTGTTGGTACATCAATTTGATCAGACAAAGTCCAAAGTGAAGTCTTAGAAAAGATGCTAAGTATGGACCGACAGAGGCAGTCGATGGTCCGTCATTAGACCGATTGACCTTCTTTGGGGGTCGTCGATTGAAGCCACGTTTTGGAAAAGCTTTCCTTATGTTAAATCCTTTAAATTTAGGACTTCTTTTATTATAAATAGGGTTAAAAACCTGATTTTTAGGGTTGGATTCGTTTACTTATTTCATACATTTGTTCTTGGAGATTTTTTTGCAATTAATTCAAATTTCCGCATTTTGTGTTCAAAATAATTGTGTGATTTCAAGTTGAATTTCTGAATTTTCTTCGAATTTTTAAGGTAAGTTCATGATTTATTATTTTATGAATTGTGTTCTTCTAAGCATGGGTAACTAAATTCACAACTAGGGTTGTGGGAACCATGGGTGTTTAACAAAATAGACCTAGCTAAATAACAATTCTCAATAGGTTATTGCATGCATCAATAATTTTTTCGTCTAGAAATCTTCTAAATGAGTGCACATGTTAGAACTCGCCTTATTGCTACTTGCCGAACCAAGGGGATAGTTAATAGGAAAAGAATTTTCGACATACATTTAGTGGATACTATCTAATGGGCTAGTTTCGATTGGTATGAAGTAATAATTAAGCCAAACTTTGAATATGATGCTTACTAGCCGGACAAATGTACGGGGTGAAATTCTCTAAATGTCGGACCAAGGATATAGAGATACATAACTTATCACTTTGCATGCAAAATACTAGGAAAGAATTTTTATAGCTAGGATTATGGGGTTATGAACCTGTGGGGAACACTTACACCCTAGTTTCTCTCACAACTTGATAAACATCAATAATTCACTCTTGTTACTTGTTTGATTTCACAACATTGCAACACTTTTTCTTCACAACCCCCCCCCCCTTCAATTACTAGTTTTTGGAAAGGACTTGACTAAATAGAGGTAATTGTACATTAAAGTTAAGTCTAAATCATTTTCCTCATAATATCGACCCCAACCTCACAGTTGGGTTCTTTACTTGATACAACCGCTTATAATTCTTTGGGGAAGTGACTTTTAGATTAACTTCAAGAACAATTAGTACGTTAAGTCAAAAATTTCCTAATTTTACTTTTTTCTTTTGTTTCTTTTGTCTATCTCTAGATCTAGTGTATGCAAAGTACACGGAGCTGAGGATAACCAATCGTATCATTTGATCCTGAACTTAACTGGATGCTCCGCCGAATGAATAACCAAAAGAATCCCTTAAATCTAGGTAATGGGATCAACCGTTACCTTGCTCCGTCGGTTGATGCTCATAACCAGGTGACTGTGGAGAACCCTAGCGATGGTTCTCTGAGGAGGCAACCTCCCTTTCCACGCCCTCAAGAGTTCTATAAGGGAAATATCAACATCGTTGACTCTGATGTACCTCTTGTCCTACCACCTTTACCACAAGGTCACACATTCGTGATAACTAGTAGCTTGATGTAGATACTCACTGTCAGAGGTGTGTTTTTGGGGATACCATCTGAGGATCCACATGCTCACATAGCCAAACTGAGGTTGGTGTGTAAGAGTTGTGTAGGGAGGCCAGACTTAGTCATGGATGTCATCGGGTTAAGAGTGTTTCCTCTCTCGCTTAAAGGAGAGGACGCAAATTGGTTCAATGAGTTGCCCTATAATTCGATCTATACTTGAGACCAGTTGAGGGATGTGTTCCTAGCACGGTACTACCCGGTGTCTAAAAAGCTCAACCACAAAGATAGAGTGAACAACTTTGTGGCATTGCCTGGGGAGTCGGTGAGTAGATCTTGGGATAGATTCACGTAATTCGTGAGGAGTGTCCCAAGCCACTACATTGATGATAAGTTATTGAAATAGTACTTCTATCGGGGGCAAGATGATAATAATAAGGCAGTGTTACATACTATTGCAGGTGGTTCTTATGGTTAATACATCTATGTATAGATCGCCGAGAAGTTGGACAAATTCTCTCGCAACAATAAGGCTTGGAGCACTAGGAAGTTGGAAACTGGGAGAAACGCCTTTGCAATGTAAGATACACACAACCCGGCCGCAGATGAGAGTCATGAAGAGATGTCTCAAATGAGAACTGAGCTTAGGTTTGTATTGAAACATGTCACTAGGGATGCAGATAAACTAAACGCAGTGAATCATTTGACTAAACCACCACTGCAAGCGCATGACTACTACTATGAAGAGGATTCTCACGCAGTGAATAAGCATACAGGGGTTTCGGACCAAACACCCAAGGCTATAATCAAGAGAATTGGCACCAAAGTCAAGGAAATCAAGGTCGGAACTATTGGATTACAATAGAGAGGTCCATTATGTTTTATAAGGAAACTACACCGGTGACAACAACTTTTAACATAAACGATCCAGGTGGGCCCTATGTTACACCTCAAAATTGGGATGTTGATCTTAGGGATGGTGGAGGTAGTATGGCGCGAGTTGAAGATATGCTACAAAAGATGAGGAGGAGGTTTGATGCTAGTGATGAGTACGCCAAGGAATTGAGAGGTTATTTGGCTAATATTGGGCAACAGGTGGATGGACATGCATTCTCAATCAAGCATCTTGAGTTGCAAATGGACCAATTGTCTACTATAATAAACCCACGTCAACTGGTACTCTTCCTAGCAATATCATTCAAAATCCAAAAAATGATGGACATTGCATGGAGGTCACTACTCAAGGAGGTAAGCAAACCATTGATCCACCTATGGTGTCTATATTAGAAGATGAGGTGAAAAAAAATATTAGGTAGTGGAAGCTAGTGGTGAGTTGGTAGACAAAGCGGTGAAAGAAGCAGAGATACGCCAAAAGGTGATACCCGTTCCTACACCACCACCACCATTCCTGCAAAGATTGGTGAAAAAGACTAAGGACGATAAATACCGATGTTTATTACTATGTTGAAGCATCTTTCCGTCAATGTCCCTTTGATAGAAGCTCTTGAACAAATGCCTGGTTAGGCCAAGTTTATGAAATATATGGTTACAAAAAAGAGATCGGTATGTTTTCAGGATGATGACTTAATGCAACATTGTAGTGTTATTGCTACAAGGTCTCTTGTTCAAAATAAAGAAGATCAGGGCGCTTTAACTATTCCATGTACCATCGGTTTGTTATACTTTGATAAAGCACTATGTGATATAGGTTCAAGAATAAATCTCATACCTCTCTATTTACAAGAAGTTGGGTTTGGGTGATCCAAATCCCACTGCGATGCGGTTACTAATGGCTGATCGAACAGTGAAGAGGCCTACTGGGATGCTCCACGATGTTTTAGTGAAGGTGGATTCATTTATATTTCTGGCCAATTTTGTGAATCTTTACTTTGAGGTGGATTTTGAGGTGCCTATTATTCTAGGGAGGTCGTTCCTTGCTTCCGGTTGTGCCTTGGTTGACATGGAAAAAGGGTAGATGAAGTTTTATTAAAACAAGAAAGAAGCAACATTCAATATTTGTAGGTCCATGAAATAGAGTGGTGAGATCCAAACGGTATCTCCTATATCCTTAAAGGTAGAGAGTACGTCTGAGGTACAAATCAAAGAGTGCCTTGGTGTTAAGGCACTAAGTGGCAGTGATCATGAATTTTGAGAGTGAGGGTATTGAAGAGTATTGTTGTTGGTTGCGGCACTTAATCAAGGTGAATTTCGTTTCGAACCACAGAAATTGGAGTTAGATATGAACCATCACGAGTCTCCAACCGCGAATCCATCTATTGAGGAGGCTCCAAAATAAGAGCTTAAGACCCTACCACCTCATCTAAAGTATGTATTCTTGGAAAGAGATGATACTTTGCCGGTAATCATTGAATCGGATTGAATATAGAACAAGTAGAGTGTCTGGTAGAAGTGTTAAAGATGTCATAATGAGGCATTGGTTGGACTATAGCGGACATTATTGGGATTTCACCCGGTATTTGTTCACATAAAATCCAGATCATGCCCAATGGTAAGCCAGGTATTGAGCACCAAAAATGTTTGGATCCACCTATGCAAGAGGTATTTAAGAAGGAGATTATTATGTGGTTGGATGCCAGAGTCATATATCCTATCGCAGATAGTAGTTGGGTATACCCTGTTTAGCGTGTGCCCAAAAAGGGGGGAATGACAGTGGTTCCTAATGAAAAGAATAAGCTTGTTCCAATAAGACTGGTGACTAGATGGAGAGTTTGTATGGATTACCGTAAGTCGAATGCATGGACTGAGAAGGACCATTTCCCTATGTCATTCATGGATCAGATGTTAGACAGACTCGTAGGAAAAGGATGGTACTGTTGTCTTGATGGTTATTCGGGTTATAATCAAATCGCTATTGCACAAGAGGATCAAAGGAAAACCACCTTTACTTGCCCTTATAAGGCATTCGCATTCAAGCGGATGCCTTTTGGGTTGTGTAATGCATCAGCTACTTTTCAGAGATGTATGATGTCGATATTCTCCGATATGGTGGAGGAAACTATGAGGTGTTTATGGATAACTTTTCATTCGTTGATGACTATTTTGATCGTATTTTGAGTCACTTGGCCGAGATTCTCAAAAGATGTGAAGATTGTAACCTTGTGCTAAATTGGGAAAAATGTCACTTCATGGTGAAAAATGGTATTATATTCTCTCATCACATCTCATAGAAGGGGATAGAGGTTGATTGAGCCAAAGTTGAGGTTATAGAAAGACTTCATCCACCCATATCTGTAAAAGGTTGAGAGTTTTCCTGGGCATGCGGGCTTCTACCGGAGGTTCATTAAGGATTTCTCAAAAATTGCACATCCTCTGTGCAAATTACTTGAGAAGGAATGTGAACTCTATTTTGATGAATCTTGTCTGAAGGCATTTGGAGAGTTGAAGGAGAAGTTGGTGTCTGCGCCCATAATTATGTTCTCAAATTGGAATAAGTCATTTGAGGTGATGTCTAATGCTAGTGGGGTTGCTCTTTGTGTAGTATTGGGACAAAGACGAGATAAAATCCTTAACCCCCTCTATTATACTAGTAAGGCCTTAAATAAAGCACAAAATAACTACATTGTGACTGAATAAGAGCTCCTTGTAGTGGTATTTGCTTTCAAAAAATTTTGCTCTTATTTTCTTGGCACAAGAGTTATAGTGCACACTGACCACTCCGCTTTGAGATATTTGATGGCAAAGAAGGATGTGAAACCAAGATAGATTACATAGGTGTTACTATTGCAAGAGTTTGATTTTGAGGTGAAAGATAGAAAAGGGACAAAAAATTAAGTTGTCGATCACTTGTCCATATTAAAGGATGAAGCTATGCGAGAGTTGTGTGAAAAGGCTGAAATTGATGATACCATCCCGAATGAGCATGTATTGGACGCTTCTCATGACTTGATTTCATGGTTCGCCGATTTTGTGAATTATCTGGCTACTGATATAATCCCATTGGACTTGTCCTTCCATTAGAGAAAAATGTTCATGCATGATGTGAAAAAGTTCTTTGGGGATGAACCTTATTTATACAGGTGTTATGATTATGGGATTATTTGCCAGTGTGTGCCGGAAATTGAGATGCTAAGTGTTTTAGAGGAATGTCATTAATCGCTTATGGGTGGGCCATAGTAGTATCCGGACTGCCCACAAGATTTTGCAGTGTGGGTACTATTAGAAAACCATCCACCGAGATGCTCATGAGTTCTCCAAGGCATGTGATAGGTGTCAAAGATATGGGTCATTTCGAAGAGGCAAGAGCTCCCTTTAAATCCCATTCTAGTGAACGAGTAGTTTGATGTATAAGGCATTGATTTTATGGTCCCGTTTGTGATTTCTCATGGGATGAAATGTATTATTGTGGCGGTGGATTATGTGTCAAGATGGGTGGAAGGCATAGAACTTGCCAACAATAAAGGGAAGCGTGTCACCGCGTTCTTGAAAAAGAATATCTTCTCTAGATTTGGCACACCTAGGGCCATTATTAGTGATGGGGGATCCCACTTTTTCAACAAGATGTTCAAAGGGATATTGGGGAAATATGGGGTTCTCCACAATGTAGCCACTCCTTACCATCCAGAAAATAGTGGGAAAGTTGAGGTGTCTAACAGAGAAATCAAGCAGATCCTGTCAAAAACGGTGTATGTTAACAGAACGGATTGGTCAAGGAGGCTTGATGATTCTCTTCGGGCTTACCGGACTTCATAAAAGACCCCCATAGGTATGTCTTCATTCCAACTTGTATATGAGAAGTCTTGTCACTTGCCGGTTGAGTTAGAGTACAAGGCCATGTGGGCAATGAAAAAATTGGTGATGGATTGGAATGAAGAAGTAGAACAGAGACTTAATTGGTTGAATGAGCTTGATGAGTTTCCCCTAAAAGCATATGAAACTTCAGCCCCCTACAAAGAGAAGATGAAGAAGTACCATCATCAAAAGATTGAGAAGCGCGAATTTGTAGTTGGGGATTTGTTGCTTCTGTTTAACTCTAGGCTGCGTATGTTTTCGGGCAAATTCAAGTCAAAATGGACTGGTCCATTCTTGATCACTAAAGTTTTCCCACATGGAGAGGTTGAGTTGGAGAACAAGGAGGGTACAAGGTTCACGGTAAATGGGCAAAGAATCAAGATCTACATTGGGAATGCGAAGAGTGCCCATGAAGTGGTTGAGGCATATCACCTTGATGAAGTCCAAATAATCAAGGAGTGACGTTAAATCAAGATCTCATTGGGAGGCAACCCTATATGTATCCTCTAGCCAACAATAGGTTTTTATTTTCTTTGAAGGAATTTTGCATTCTTTTGTGTCGTTTTGTATTACTCAATTTCATATGTTAATTTTCGTTTAATTTTTTTAGTATGTTGGCTAGAGAGTAGTTAGGGTCCGTGTCTAAAAAGTGTCCAGAAAACACAAAAAGAATGGATTAATGAGTGTTCAATGTGTAGGTACCAAACCACAAGAATTCTGCAAAAATCGGTTTAGTGCACAGATCTACGGACCCACCGACTGACCGTCGATAGTGTCCGTATATCCTAGGTATGTTTTAAAATTTTGTCTAAGCTAGGGAAAAATTGACAGACCAGTCGACAGACCGTTGACTGACTTCTGTACCATCGATAGGTTACCGTCAGTTCACAAAAAATAGTGACCCGATCCAACCGAACCGACTATATTAAGATACAACCATTAACTTACCCTCCCGCACCTTTCCGAATTCCCACCCAACCGTTTCCCTCCCCATATTCCCCTTTTTCGCCATTAAATCCCACAGCCACTTCACTCCATTCTCTTACAAAACAATCAAACTCTCCCAAAATCCCAAAAACCCCAAAATCCTAATCCCCCATTATCTACTTAACACTTACTCATTTCTCCGGTCGATATTCGTAGGCGGCATGTAGGTTGATTTTTGCAATATCACCCACTCATTCACCCCATTACAACTTACAGGTAATGCATTTTCCTTTGCTTAATGAATTCTCCTTCATTTTCATGTTGAAACGAATATATTGTATGTGGGTCTTGACTCAGGGACAAAAATTGCATGTTAAACTTGTCAAAATTGGGTTCTATGTCCCTTAGAATGATAGAAAGTGACTGGGTTGGGGGGTGGAATTTGTGAAAGTTCACTATGCTTGTTGTTTATATGATTTAAGGTTTGATAGTCTCGTAGAATCCATGATCAAAATTTGCAAAATCGAAGTCCTAGGGATGACAAATTGGTCTTATGTTTGTTCTTTCATGTTGGGTAAACTTGTGATGTGCGTGAACTTGTCCATATATGGGGTTAAAACCAAGCCAAAACCTATCTATGACCAATAGAACGTGACCTCGTCTACGGATTGTCGATCGGGTCCATCGATCACTAACCTCAGCATTTGATTTTCTAATGACAGAAGTGGACGTCGACTGATCGACGGGCCGTTTTGTACGTCCGTCAGTTCTAACTGAAAGTGTGATTCCTCATATTTCCTGTATTTTTCTAAATGTCAGATAACGGAAGTGGACTACGATTCGTTGATTGATCAACGGGCCGTTCTGCACGCCTATCAATTTTAACTAAGATTTTTGAAGAATGTAGAATTCTAAATTTTGCTAACTATCCACCAAAGGACACTATCGACGGACCGTCAATTCATCGATGGGCCATCGATAATGTCCGTCTACCATTTCTAAAAGTCTGTTCTTACCTCTGTATTGTGTTTCCAGATTTTGTCTTGATTATTTTGATTTAATAGACTGATTACAATAATACTAACAAGGTGTTTTTTCTTGTACCTATGTCCCCATAACCGGACATAGTCTATTCTATGGAGAGGTGCAAGTCTGTGGGTACTTCTCGACGGTTGATCGGCATGACGAATGATGAGAAGGATCCCGAATAATTGCCTCCTGGAACTCAGACCCCTGCACCTGTTGTTAGAGCCACTCGATGCACCCCCATGAAGGTGGTGCGTGGCGTAGTCACTGCCTCCGGTTCTACATCACAGGGAGGACCCTCCCTGAGGTGTCTTTCCACCCTGCCTCATCTTATGAGGCCCAGAGTTCAAAGTCTGCTCCAACACCACAGCATGAGTTCCCTGCACCGGTTGCTGATGAGCCCAACCGGTGGAGCGTCGATGGCAGTACCATGTATACAAAGATGCCAAGTTGCTGAATGATAAAGGGTGATGACTCTAATGCTGACGGTCCAGTGTTAAGTTCTTACAGGGATCTTGCACACAGTCCCAACAGTACATGACTTGTATACCCGCCACCGGCTCGAGTGGATGGCGAGGAGTGTTGTAACACCTTGAAAATTCAAGACTTGTCGTAAAGCCTAATATAGGTACCATGGGATCTAAGTACTATTTTTAAGTCCATTTTAATAAATATAGGTCATTTAGGAAGTTTAAGAATTAAAACATCCAAGAACGTTCATGACATCCAGAAGTTGGTTCAAGGAGGTACTAGCGTGCCTTCGCCTATTAGACTAACTTTTAGGAGCCGAAAAGGTATGAAAATTGGTAAAAAAAAAAGAGTAGATAATAGGTGTCTTAATTGTTTCATGGTCAAAACTTCCGGGTACGACTCCTCAAGGACCACCATTGTCCCATACATAGACAAGTTGAAGAAGCCCCTTGCTTGCTCAGTCTCTGAACTCATCGACGGAGTGTAGGACGGGAGGGGGGAAGGTACGTAGACTCACAGACGGCCCGTCGACGGGGTTTCATCTGTGGGGGGTAATTTTCCTGCACGTTTTAGTGTTATGTCATTTTACTAATTAAGTGGTTTAGGGGTTAGTTAAATATGAAGGGGAGACAAATTAACTAACTTAGACTCCCATATAAAGTCCCCAACCCCAATTAACCTAATTAAAATTCACAAATAAACTCTCTTCCTTCTCTATTTTGTCTATCTCTAATTGAACTCACCATTGAAGACTAGGAAGGATAAGGGTTTGGGGGCTGGAAAAGGTACGAATTCAACATCAACTCTTCATGAAACATTAAGGTATGGGATCTAATTCATCTTTCAGACTCTTTCCTCAAAGGATTCCTTCAAAATGGATTTAAAAAGTTGAGTTTTCTTATGGTTTTCATCCAATTACGAAATATAAGTTATGAAATGAGTTGTTGATGATTTATTTAGGTTATATTTAATATATTTACATGCATTTTAACTTTATTATTGTAATTGTTGATGGTTTGGTCTAAATTGAAGAACATGATCCTCTATCCCTAACCCTAGGTTATGAACTTGACATATATTGTATTGTGATCATTAAATAGACTTGGTTATTGATTAGTTTATTATCCTATGGTGTTTTTATGAATAAATTAAGATGAATTATTGTCCTATTATGCTAGTTCTTGAGATGTGCTTTCGGGCATGAAGTACATTGTGAAATTGGCTTATGTATCTTGTCTTAAGCTATAATCAAGTGTTTAATTGTGTTATAGATATGCAATTGGCCTTTTTATATTCTGGTTATCATTGTGTTATGATGTCACTCCCCTAGTTGGTTTTAGTTGTGGGTTAATGGTAAGGCCTTCATGATAAACTATGAGGAAGACTTGGTAAGTTTTGGAATCTCTATCTTTACTTCCAATAGTTATTAAGTTGTGGTTAAGTCATGATGTTACTTTTGAGTATGTCTTAAACTAGGATGATAGGGTGGTATGATGTTGAATTGAAATGTCTTGACTATGTTATGAGGTTGATTAAGGTGTATGTGATATAAGAATGGCAAAAACTATCAATATTTCTTGATATGCTATGAAAAGCTAATGTGTTAATCTCACTTATATGAATTATGATGAAAGGACTTAAACTCATACAATTCTTATTGAGATATTGATGATGATGATTATACAAGGGGTTGACCTTATGACCTAAACTAAGCTATGATTGATAAATAAAGGCTTAAAGACATTTCAAAAAGGGACTCCACCTTAGCACCGAGTGCACTAGATTGAGGAGTGTCCCTTCCCACATAGGGAAGGTAGGAGCACTGCATTACTCTCAAGATTGGAGACTATAATGCATGGCGCATAAAGAGGGTTCCAACTATACCTCCTAGTACTTGAACTATGTTGACCTTATAAGAATACTAGCTAGTGGATCCACGTAGTTGCTATGTTTCATGTTTTGGTACTACCTTGACAAGTAGTCCGCCTTCTTTCGTTGTAGGGTTTTATGACACCGGATTTTAAACTAGCTCATGTGGTCTATGTCGGTTAGGGCAAGATGTTCCCAAATGGTAAAATGAATTAAAGAAGTTGAACTCTTACTTGGATAACCTAAGGGGTCTAGCTTAGTCTATGTAGGGGTACTCTATCTAAGCATTGCACTAGTTAGGCCTGAGGGGAGTCTTAGGAGGATGTTCTTATAAATGTTTTTGTAATAATGATATATGATATGTACATGATGAGATTTCACATTGATGATTATGTTGATTAGTTCACCTATGAGTATGCATTGGATTGTATTGTTAAGATAAGGTGAAATGTACATCTAAATGTTAAATTAGGTGAAGTTGAGCGTTGATAATGGTTTCTTGGTAAGTTCACTTTATTGAGTATGGTTATGGGGATTTGCTTGGTCATTGCACTTGTTGACTTGATAAGGATTCATGAGTAGTTGTCTTGTTTATTATGATAAGATTCACTCTTATTCATTCTTTTGATGTTATTCCTCGATGATATAGTTGTAGTAAATCATGGTTTTGAGTATGTTGGAATGTATATGATGTGTTTGAGTTAGTAGGCATGTTTGGTTGGTTGATATGACCTGCCTGGCTTTGTATTAGGTTCCTAAAAGGGTAAAATTGTATCATTTGACTTAAAGTCCTTTTTTAGCATGTTTGTTGGAATATGTGCATAAGGTCTCATAGTTAGTACATGTGGAGTACTAACCCCATCTTTCTTCCCTTTTCCCAAACATTTTAGGTTCTGTTCGTTGATGAATTTGGAAGGCGACATTGTTGAAGGCTTGGATTCTTCATTTAATCCAAGTAGGGTACATCCTCAACTTCTGAGGGCAATGCCACCATCTAGCTTACGGACTTGTTAAAGACTCTTTCATTTCTTTCCTCTTCAATTGCGTACTATACTTTTGTATGACCTATATGTTGTCCTATTTTATTGATGTAAGGGTTATGCCCATATTGAGATAATCGTTTAGATGGTATGAGATGAGACAAGCATTGAGACTATTTTTCTATCCTTTATATGTATATTTGCAATAAAAGTAGAAGGCTATGTAACCTTCCTATATGAAGTATGACTATATATTATGTGTATGTAGATGTCTATGTAAACCTCCAAGTAGTTGTAATGAAAGTTTAAAATTTTTCCGCATCTTTAAACCTATGAATGTATTGACATGAGACTAAGAGGCTAGTCTTAGTCCTTAAAAAGGATGACGAAGCTAGTTATGTCTAGGGGGTAAACCTGGATGTGACAAACTTGATATCGGAGAATGATATTGAATATCGTTGAGTTATATCTCTCTCGCTAATACGTCTATGTTGGTTTGTATTCATAATTGTGAAGAGTACCACACTTATGAATGGGACCTATTTGATGCCTAAGAATCGCTATCTTTCTTGGAAATCCCATATCGTGCCATTAGAGTATACCTATGGTGTGCATTTGAATCATATTCTAACTGTTGTGCTTATATAAATAATGAACACTTTAAGGAATGCAGCTCGTAGACTTGAAAAGGAAATAGCCAATGCGGGAGCTCCTCCCCGTGGTGAGCAAGTTCGTCCACTTGAAGAAGATGCTAATGTTGATCAAGCTCCGGTCAACTCTCCACCCTTGACTAATAGAGATATAGGGGTTGTCCTCATTCAATTGGCTTAAGCCGCCACCGTCCAAGCACAAGCTATGACGGCCCAAGCCAAGCGGAAGATTGTGCCCCGTCCTCATCAACAAGTCATTACTATGGCTTCCCGTCTAAATGACTTCACTCAAATAAACCCTTCTAATTTCTACAGGTCTAAGGTTGATGAAGACCCCCAAGAATTCATGGATGAAGTCTCTAAAATACTTTTGGCTATGGGGTTTTCCACAATTGATAAGGCCGAATTGGCTACTTATCAACTAAAGGACGTGGCACAAGCATGGTATGTAGGGATAATATGACATTGAGGGGTCATTGGTTGACTTGGGAGATCTTTAAGACGGCTTTTCCTGATCGGTTCTTTCCTAGGGAGATGAGGGAGCAAAAAGTGGGGGAGTTCATCAACCTTCTCCAGTGAGAACGGAGTGTTCATGATTACTCTTTGGAATTCATTAAGTTGTCCAAATATGCTCCTTA
This sequence comes from Solanum pennellii, assembly GCF_001406875.1. Classification (NCBI taxonomy): domain Eukaryota; kingdom Viridiplantae; phylum Streptophyta; class Magnoliopsida; order Solanales; family Solanaceae; genus Solanum; species Solanum pennellii. The sequence goes on along the minus strand of NC_028642.1, from coordinate 14,495,825 downwards.
TTTGGTCACCGATCCTAGAGACCAAATGAGTCATTTTGTGATGGGGGTATCGCATAACTTACAAGAGGAGTGCCATTCAGCCATGCAACATGACAACATGAACATTTCTCTTCTAATGGTGCATGCAAGAAGGTTTTAAGAGGCAAGGGCTAAGAGAAAGAGAAAAGATGCTAAAAGATGAAAATTATTTGATGGAGGTTCTTCAAAGAATAGGCTTGAAATACAAGACAAGCCTAGATTTAAGAGACGGGTTTCAAATCAAGTCCCTTCCAAAGTTTCCAAAAGCTAGTGGTGATAGGGTGTCTAACCCTAAATTCAAGAGGGGAAAAAGTACTAATTCACCAATAGAGAAGCCAACTTGTGAAAAGTGTGGTAAAAGGAACTACGGTGGTTGCCTTAAGGGGACGGATAATTGATTTAGTTTTGGAAAGAGTGGTCACAAGCTGATAGATTGTCCAAACTTGAAGAGTAAATACAAGGGTAGTGGTTAAACTCAAGAAAGTGGTTCTATTGTGGCACAAAAGAAGAACCGCTTCTTTGCACTCAGTTCTAGGGGTTAGCAAGAGACTTCTTCCAATGTGGTGACCGGTATGTCAAAATTCTTCTCTATTGATGTGTATGCCTAACTTGATCTTGGTGTTGCTTTATCATTTGTTACACCTCTAGTAGCTAAAAAGTTTGATATTTTACCCGATATTTTGCATGAACCTTTTATAGTGTCTACTCTGGTGGGCTAGTCGGTTGTTGCAAAAAGGTGTCTAGAAATTGTAAAATAATGTTGCCCAATAGAGTTTCTTATGTTGATCTAGTAGAACTCGATATGCTTGATTTTGATGTTATATTGGGTATGGATTGGTTGCATACATGTTTTGCCTCCATTGATTGTAGGACAAGGGTGGTGCGGTTAACTTCCCTAATAAACCTGTTGTTGAGTGGAAAGGGGGAAATTCTATTCCTAGAGGTCGTATCATCTTTTCTTAAAAGCATGCAAAATAATCTCAAAACGTTGTAGATACCATATTGTAAGAGTCTTACATCTAGACTCCAAAGTTCCTCCCATTGAGTCGGTCCCCATAGTGAGTGAGAATCTGGAGGTCTTTCCTAATGACCTTCCTGGTATTCCTCCCGAACGGAAAATTGACTTTGGCATTGATTTGCTACCGGATACAAATCCCATATCAATTCCTTCGTATTGGATTGCTCCGGCTAAATTGAAAGAGTTGAAGGCTCAACTCAAGGGTTTACTACATAAGGATTTTATAAGGCTTAGTGATTCTCCATGGGTTATTCCGATTTTGTTTGTGAAGAAGAAGGATGGGTCCTTGAGAATGTGTATTGATTACCTCCAACTCAACAAGGTCACCATTAAGAATAAGTACCCTCTCCCTCGAATTGATGCCTTGTTTGATCAACTCCGAGGGCTGAGTTACTTTTAAAAGATAGACTTGAGGTCGGGGTATCACCAACTTAGGGTGAGGGGTGAGGATGTACCAAAGATGACCTTTCGGACTCGGTATGGCACTATGAGTTCTTGGTAATGTCTTTTGGTCTCACTAATGCTCCAGCGACATTTATGGACCCAATGAATAGGGTGTTCTGAAATTACCTAGATGCATTTGTTCTCGTCTTCATTGACGACATCTTGGTATATTCAAAGAATGAGGATGATCATATGGGTCATTTGAGGGTAGTATTGCATACCCTTAAGGAACATCAATTATATGCAAAATATAGTAAGTGTGAGTTTTGGTTGAGGTCGGTGACATTTCTTTGGCATATCATCTTCAGTGAGGGAGTTGAGGTAGACCCAAGGAAAACGAAGGTGGTTCAAAATTAGTCTAGACCTTTGACTTTAATCGACATTACGAGTTTCTTAGGTTTAGGGGGTTATTATCGGAGGTTTGTGGATGGTTTTGCATCCATTGCATCTCCTTTGACTACTTTGACCCAAAAGTGTAAGAAATTTTATTGTTGGAGGCATGTGACAAAAGCTTCCAATTATTGAAAGATAAGCTTACTTCCCCTCCAGTGTTGACCTTACCGAAGGGTACAAAGGGGTTTGTTGTGTATTACGATGCATCCCGTGTGGGTTTGGGGTGTGTGCTTATGCAACATGGGAAGTTGATAGCCTATGCCTCTAGGAAACATAAGGTACATGAGAGAAATTATCCCACTCATGAGCATGAGTTAGCGGTCGTGGTGTTTGCTTTGAAAATTTGGAGGCATTACTTGTATGATGTTCATGTTGATGTCTTTACCGACCATAAGAGTCTCCAGTATGTGTTTACCCAAAAGGAGTTGAATCTCTGACAAAGAATGTGGTTAGAGTTGTTGAAATATTATGATATGAGTATCGTTTATCACCCCGACAAGGCTAATGTGGTTGCGGATGCCATAAGTCGTATGACTATGGGCAGTGTATCTCACCTTGGTGAAGCCAAGAAGGACCTAGCAAGGGATGTACATAGGTTAAATAGGTTGGGGTGAGGTTGGAAAGTTCTCCGGATGGGGGTGCTATAGTCCATCATAAATCTGAGTCACTCTAGTGGTTGAGGTGAAGTCAAAACAACACCTTGATCTAGCATTAATGGAGTTAAAAGAATAGATTCTCGACAAGTTAAATAAATCATTCTCCTTAGGGGGTGAGCGTGTGTTACGGTACCAAGGGAGATTGTGTGTTCCCGATGTAGATGGGTTGAGGGATCGGATCCTAGAAGAAGCACATGGGTCCTGCTAATCAATTCATCCCGGTTTGACAAAAATTTACCATGACCTAAGGGAGTTGTATTGGTGGGAAGGTTTAAAAGGGACATAGCAGAGTTTGTCACTAAGTGTCCAAATTCCCAACAAGTAAACGCCTAACACCAAAAGTCGGGTGGCTTACTCAAGAGATCGAAATTCCTACTTGGAAGTGGGAAGACATCAATATGGACTTTGTAGTAGGTTTAACTCATACTCAAAAGTCACATGATTCTATATAGGTGGTTGTGGATTGATTGACTAAGTCTACTCGATTTATTTCCATCAAGTCTATATATTCGGCGGAGGATTATGCAAGAATCTTCATAAATGAGATTGTGTGCCTCTATGGTATTCCGTTATCCATCATATCGGATTGGGGCTCACAATTCACATCTAGATTTTGGAGATCATTCAAAAAAGGGTTGGGTACTACGGTGAAGTTGAGCACCGCTTTTCATCCCCAAAAGAATGGTCAAATGGAGCATATAATACAAAGACTAGAGGATATGCTTACGGTATGGATCATTGACTTTAAAGGGAACTGGGATAAGAATTTGCCTTTGGTGGAGTTTGCCTATAATAATAGTTTTCATTTATCCATTTTCATAGCTCCCTATGAAGACTTGTATGGTAGGACGTGTAGGTCTCCTATTGGATGGTTTGAAGTGGGTGAGATATTTCTTCTTGGTCCCGAGTTGATTTATAAAACTTTGGAAAAATTTCATATCATAAGGAATAGGTTGCAAACGGCCTATAGTCGGCACAAGTTTTATGCCGATAATAGGAGAAGGGATTTGGAGTTTGAAGAAGTCAATAAGGTGTGTTTGAAAATTTCACCAATGGAAGGGGGGGTTAGACTTGGCAAAAAAGGGAAGTTGAGCCCTTGTTATGTGGGTCCCTATGAAATCTTGCAAAGGGTTGGTAAGGTTGCCTATGAATTGAAACTTCCTAGTGAATTGGCTTCGGTTCATCTTGTTTTCCATGTTTCTATGTTGAAAAACTGTATTGGTGATCACGAGTCTGTTCTTCCTATTGAAGGTCTTGGTGTCAAGGATAACCTATATTATGAGGAAGTTTCAGTTAAAATTCTTGATAGGCAAGTCAAGAAGTTAAGGAACAAAGAGGTGAATTCCGTAAAGGTGTTATGGAAGAATCATCTAGTTGAGAGTGCAACATGGGAGGCCGAGGCTTACGTGAAGTCCCGTTACCCTCATATTTTTGATAATTCAGGTTCGTCATTCTTTTTAATAATATATATATATATATATATATATATATA
>NC_028642.1:14486032-14491373 GCF_001406875.1 Solanum pennellii | reverse complement strand
TATATATATATATATATATATATATATATAATATATATATATATATATGACTACAAATTGAAGTTTCTTGATTTTTGGTGAAGTTTTGCAAAATGTGCATTTTTGAGTACTTCACAATGAAGTTACAGTGAAATTGGTGCTTTAATCTTGAAATTTTACTTTTTGGTTTATTTGAGTTATGTTGTGCATTTTGGTATGGTGAGTCTTTATGAAAATATATGTAGCATATTGATAAGTTGAACTTTGTGCTAATTGACTCATGTAATGTATGTTGAACTCGTAAGTGTTGTGAGAAGGAAATGATAAGTTTTGAAATTGCCTTGTTTAAATGACATGATATAGGTTGATTTGATATTGTTTATTGGTTGGGCTTTTAGTCTTAAGTTTATTCCTTCCTTCAAAAGAGTTTTGGTGTCATTTGGGAACGAATGTTCCTAAGGGGGGATAATGTAACACCTTCAAAATACAAGACATGTCGTAAATCTTAACATAGGTGACATGGGGTCTAAGTACTTTTTTTAAGTCCATTTTAATGAATATAGGACATTTAAGAAGATTAAGAACCAAAACATCCATAAACATTCATTAAGTTTGGAAGTTCGTTCAAGGAGGTACTAGCGTGCCTTAGCCTATTTGACTAACTTTTAGGAGTCACAATCTATGAAAATTGGTAAAAAGGTATATAATAGATGTTTGAATTGTTTCATGGTTAAAACATCCAGGTACGACTCCCCAAGGATCAACCAGGGGCCCTTAAGGAGGACCCCTACAGGTTGAGGCAACACTGCCTCAAGCAGTGTGCAGCGACGAGGCAGTCAACGAGCCGTGTGTTGACCAACGGGCGTCGATGCCACCGTTGTCCCATACTTATCCAAGTTAAAGAATCCCCTCGCCTGCACAGTCTCCAAACTTATCAATGAGTACAGGTTGAGATGGGGGTAGGTCCGTAGACTGAGAGACGGCCCGTCAGCGGGGTTCTGTCTGTGGGTGGTGATTTTCCTGTGGGTTTTAGTGTTATGTCATTTAATTAAATAAGTGGTTTATGTGTTAGTTAGGGATTAAGGGGATACTTATTAACTAACTTAAACTCCCATATAAACGCCCCAACCCCAATTAACCTAATTATAAATCAAAATAAGCTCTCTTTCTTCTCTCTTCTTTCTTTCTCCAATTGAACTCACCATTGAAGACTAGCAAGGATAAGGGTTTGCATTCTAGAAAAGAGACAAATTCACAATCAATTCTTCATTAAACGTTAAGGTATTGTATCTAATTCACCTTTTAGAATCTTTCCTCAAAGAGTTCCTTCAAAATGGATTTCAAAAGTTGAGCTTTCTTATGGGTTTCATCCAATCATGAATTTTATGTTATGAGTTGAGTTGTTGATGATTTCTTTAGGTTTTATTGAATAAATTAACATGTATTTTTAACTTGACTATGGTAATTTTTTATTGTTTGGTCTGAATTGAAGAACATGATCCACAACCCTAACCTTAGATTGTGATCTTGACATATATTGTATTGTAATCATTCAAAGAACTTGGTTATTTATTAGATTACTATCCATGATGTTGTTATGAAGAAATTAATATGAATTATTGGCCTATTATTCTAGTTCATGAGATGTGATTTAGGGTTTGAAGTGTATCTTGTCTTAAGCTATAATCTAGTGTTGAATTGTGTTATAGAGATGCAATTGGCCTTGTTATCTTATTGGTTATCATTGTGTTATGATGTTACTCCCCTAGTTGGTTTTAGCTATGGGTTAATGGTAAGACCTTCATAATGAACTATGAGGAAGACTTTGTAAGTCTTGGAATCTCTATCTTTACTTCCAATAGTTATTAAATTGTGGTTAAGTCATGATGTTACTTTGGAGTATGTCTTAAACTAGGATGATAGGGTGGTATGATGTTGAATTTAAATGTCTTGATTATGTTATGAGGTTGATTAAGGTGTATGTGATATAAGAATGGCAAAAACTGTCAATACGCCTTGATATGCTGTGAAATGCTAATGTGTTAACCTCAATTATATGAATTGTGATGAAAGGACTTATACTCATACAATTCTTATTGACATATTGATGATGATGATTATATTAGGGGTAGACCCTATGACCTAAACTAAGCTATGCTTGATAAATAAAGGCTTAAAGACATTTCAAAAAGGGACTCCACCTTAGCACGGAGTGCACTAGATTGAGGAGTGTCCCTTCCCACATAGGGAAGGTAGGAGCACTACATTACTCTTAAGATTGGAGACTATAATGCATGGCGCATAAAGAGGGTTCCAACTATATCTCCTACTACTTGAACTTTGTTGCCCCCATAGGAATACTATCTAGTGGATCCACGTAGTTGCTATGTTTCATGTTTAGTTAGTAGTCCGCCTTCTTTCGGTGTACGGTTTTATGACACCGGATTCCACACTAGCTCATGTGGTCTATGTTGGTTGGGACAAGATGTTCCCAAAAGGTAAAATGAATTAATGGACCTGAACTCTAACTTGGATAACCTGAGGGTCTATCTTAGTCTAGGTAAGGATATGGAACTCTACCTAAGCATTACACTTGTTAGCCTTGAGGGGAGACTTAGGAGGATGTTCATATATATATATTTATGTTATAATGATTTATGATATGTACATGAAGAACTTGCACATTGTTGATACTATATGTTGATTAGTTCACCTATGGGTATGCATTGGATTATATTGTTAAGATAAGGTGAAATATATATCTAAATGTTAAATTAGGTGAAGTTGAGCATCGATTATTGTTTCTTGTTAAGGTCACTTCATAGAGTAGGGTTATCGAGATTCACTTGGTCATTGGACTTGTTGACCTTATAAGGATTCATAAGTAGTTGTCTTAGTTATAATGATATGATGGACTCTTATTCATACTTGTGATGTTATTCCTTTATAATATAGTTGTAGTAAATCATGGTTTCAAGTATCTTGGAATGTATATTATGTGTTTGAGTTAGTAAGCATGTTTGGTTGATTGATATGACTTGCTTGGCTTTGCATTATGTTCCTAAGAGGGTAAAATGGCATGTTTTGACTAAAAGTACGTTTTTAGCATGTTTTGCTTGAATATGTGCATAAGGTCTCCTACTTAGTACATGTGGAGTACTAACCCATTTTTCTTCCCTTTTCCGAAACAATTTAGGTTTCGATCATTCAAGAATTTGGAAAGAGCTATTTTTGAAGGCTTGGATTCTTCATTTCATCAAAGTAGGGTAACTACTCAACTTCCGAGGGCAATGCCACTATCTAGCTTACGGACTTGTTAAAGACTCTTTCATTTCTTTCCTATTCAATTAAGTACTATACTTTTGTATAACCTATATGTGGTCTTGTTGGAATGACGTAAGGGCGACGCCCATATTGTGATAATCGTTTAGATGGTATGAGATGAGACAATCTTTTAGACTATTTTTCTATCTTATATATGTATATGTGCAATAAAAGTAGAAGGCTATGTAACCTTCCTATACGAAGGGTCTATGTAAACTCGATACGACTATATATTACATGTAGTAGAGGTCAGTGTAAACCTCCACGTATTTGTAATGACAGTTTTAAATTTTTCCGCATTTCTCAACCTATGAATGTAATGACATGAGACTAAGAGGCTAGTCTTAGTCCTTAAAAAAGAAGATGACACCGTTTATGCCTAGGGGGTAAACCTGGATGTGACAAGTGTGGGGTCCTATAGTGAGGAAATTGTGTGATACTTCTATGTCTCTTACGTAGAGGCTCTCCGAGGTTCTTTGGACAGGTAGTCGAACCCCGCCAAACACGGACCACTCACAAATGTTCGAGTTCGAGGCTGCTGGGTGGATATTTCTTCTTCTGTCATCTGCCCCTTCCTATATGGTGTGTCCACTGATGCTGAGAGGGATCCCCTCACCGTAGAGTTCAACTACATGAGGGAAGTGGTCAAGAGTGGGCATTTTCAGTGGAACAGAGAACAGAGAGAGTCCACCAAGAGGTTGATTGCACATCGGCTCTCCATTGAAGATGAGGGAGCAGACTGGGTGTTGGAACCTAGATGTCTTATCAAGAAGGCCAACCTCACTTTTGCAACCAAGTTCTTCTGGCTATTATTCCACCACCGCCTATCCCCGACGGCTCTAGATAATATAGTTACTTTGAATAAGGCGGTCTTCTTAGCAGCTCTGGTAGCCGAGTTGGAGGTCGACTTCGCGAGGTTGTTGGTCTCAGTCATCCATGAGAGGGATTTTATGTCCTCTACCACTTATTGTTCGCCTGTATGATCTTCGAGTTATGCAGGGATGCTGGACTTCCCATTTGGCACAGAGATGTCCTCCGTACTCCTACCGGGACAGTCGATATTAGTCTTATTAGAGATGAGGCCAATGAGGCGGCACCACGGCGAGGGCGCAGAGTTGGTTTGCAGGCACTAGGTGAGAACTTGGCGGATACGGTAGAGCAAGCCCAAGGGTATGATCATGCCACTTTAGAGACTACCGATACCACCCCGTCGAGTCTGCCCCTCCAACTAGTAGGGCGCCTAGTACCTCCTGGTCTACCCCACTATCAGCAACATTTGTCTCGATTTCTAGGGTCCAGAAGCTAGAGGACAAAATGGACACCTTGTTGCACCATATCCATCCTTGAATAAAGAAATCTATTGCCAAGGCTGAGGACCGGATTGAGAAGAAGGTGGCTCAGTAGACAGAGCTGAAGATTTGGGCAGTCCATCAGCGCCTAGATGCATTCGAGCTACGAGTTCTAGAATGCCCAGCCCCCAATTGATCTGAATACCCTTCAGGAGATTGTGGTGAGTCTACAGGCTGATAAGAAAAGCATGCTTGAGATGAGGGGACCCGAGACTGAGACTACTCCAGTTGAGACAGCAGATAAGGCAGTGTTTGCTGCTCCATTCATCACTGCCACTGCACCGCCGCTTGTGCCACGTGAGCGTGCCAAGAGGTACCGTTCTAGCCGTACCAGTGAGGGTGAGGATGCTCATGTTCGGAAAAAAGAGCGGACGGATTTGGAGGCTTTGAGGAGATCCTCTTTTCTTGATTAGGAGGCCCGTCAGATAAGGGCTAGATAGTTGGTTGCTGGGGCGTCTAGCTCCGGAGTGGAGGTTGTTGAGAAAATCACTACTGAGGGTGAAAATACTATTGTGGGAACTAATAAGGGTGTCCCTACTAAGGGTGCGAGTTCCGAGAAACCGGACCCGCCTTCTTGTTAATCTTCGTAGCTATGTGCCTTAGATTTGATAGTAGTGGATCGGAGTGTCACGTTCCGACACCAGGATAGTAGTGGATCGGAGTGTCACGTTCCGACACCAGGATAGTAG
>NC_028642.1:14480951-14482124 GCF_001406875.1 Solanum pennellii | reverse complement strand
GAGAAGGGAGGATTTTTGGCCTGTGTGGAGGCAAGATCTTCCTTTCTTGACAAGATTAAGGGAAAGCAGTTTACTAATGAGAAACTGATTCAGATTCGAGATAAGGTGTTGCGAGGAGAGGCTAGAGAAGCAAAAATCGATGAGGAAGGTGTGTTGAGGATTAATGGAAGGGTATGTNGCTGACTACAGGGCCTATAATGACGAGTGATCAGCACGAACTTTTCACTAAGTTCCTGAAATTGAAACCTCCAGTCTTCAAGGGTGCTGAATCTGAGGATGCCTGTGATTTTCTGGTTGATTTTCATGAGTTGCTACATAAGATGGTCATAGTAGAACGATTTGGTGTTGAGTTTGTGACCTATCAGTTTCAAGGGAACGCCAAAATGTGGTGGCGGTCATATGTTGAGTGTCAACCAGCACAGGCACCACCTATGACTTGGGCGTCATTCTCTAGCTTGTTTATGGAGAAGTATATACCCCGGACTTTGAGGGATAGGAGGAGAGATGAGTTCCTAAGCCTAGAGCAAGGCAGGATGTCGGTTACTGCTTATGAGGCTAAGTTTCGTGAGCTATCCAGGTATGCCACCCAACTTTGCTTCAATCCACAAGAGAGGATTCGCCGTTTTGTGAAAGGGTTGAGGTGAGATTTGCAGATTTCAGCCTTACAGGTAGCTGCTACAGCAAAATCCTTTCAGGAGGTGGTAGATTTCGTGATAGAAGTGGAAGGGGTGAAGCCAGACGACTTCACCATGGCATCGACATCTAAGAAGTTTCGTAAGGGAGGTGAGTTTAATGGTTCTTACTCCAGAGAACAGGGTTCAGGAGGTTACCCAGCCCGACCTATTCAGTCTTCACTGCAGGCTGTAGTTGGGGGTCCATCGCAGACCAGCCAACATTCCTCTGAGTTTAGAGGTTACCCCCGGACTTCGTCATTCTCACAGAGACCTATGCTTGAATCCAGAGAGTGTTATGGATGTAGGGAGACTGGACACATTAGGAGGTATTGTCCAAAAAAGAGTTACAGACCCCCAATAGTCAGAGGTAGAGGTGGTCATGGAAGAGGTCGTTATTCTGGAGGACGTGGTGGCCGAGGTAATGGTGGTCATCAAAACGGCCGGGGTGACGGGCAAACTGGAGCTACTACAGCACAACATGGTAGGGGCAACGGGCAGA
>NC_028642.1:14480084-14480313 GCF_001406875.1 Solanum pennellii | reverse complement strand
AGTATTGTAAAGTCTTCTATATGCTTAATTGTATGCTTAAATGATGTGATTATGTAATTGTAGTGGGTTGGAAAGATGAGGCTGTGAATCTTAAACCTTAAAACCACTTTGTTAATGATGATGCATTGGTATAAAAGAAGGCTTGATGAACTAAAAGAATGAGGGTGATGGATCGGGTGTCACGAACCGACACGTAGTAGTAGGGGATCGGAGTGTCACGTTCCGACAC
>NC_028642.1:14478749-14480000 GCF_001406875.1 Solanum pennellii | reverse complement strand
GGATCGGAGTGTCACGTTCCGACACCAGGATAGTAGTGGATCGGAGTGTCACGTTCCGACACCAGGATAGAAGAGGATCGGAGTGTCACGTTCCGACACTAGGATAGTAGAGGATCGCAGTGTCACGCTCCGACACCAGGATAGTAGTGGATCGGAGTGTCACTTTCCGACACCAGGATAGTAGTGGATCAGAGNCAATTAGGTACTAAGTTGTATCTTAGTACTGCCTTCCACCCTCAAACCGATGGTCAGTCTGAGCGAACGATTCAAGTATTGGAGGATATGCTTCGTGCATGTGTGATAGAATTTGGTGGTCATTGGGATAACTTCTTACCCTTAGCAGAGTTTTCATACAATAATAGCTATCACTCAAGTATTGATATGGCCCCATTCGAAGCATTGTATGGAAGGAGATGTAGGTCTCCCATTAGTTGGTTTGATGCATTCGAGGTGAGGCCCTGGGGTACTGATCTTCTGAGGGAATCATTAGAGAAAGTGAAATTCATTCAAGAAAAGCTTTTAGCGGCGCAAAGTAGGCAAAAGGAATACGCAGATCGAAAGGTTAGAGACTTGGAGTTCATGGAGGGTGAACAAGTCTTGCTGAAGATTTCACCCATGAAAGGGGTGATGCAGTTTGGTAAAAGAGGTAAGATAAGACCAAGGTATATTGGACCATTTGAAGTACTTAAGCGAGTAGGGGAGGTAGCTTATGAATTAGCCTTCCCTCCAGGACTGTCAGGGGTGCACCCGGTATTTCATGTGTCTATGCTGAAAAGATACCATGGGGATGGAAACTACATTATTCGTTGGGATTCAGTTCTTCTTGATGAGAATTTGTCTTATGAGGAGGAGCCTGTTGCCATTCTAGATAGAGAAATCCGCAAGTTGGGATCAAGGGAGATTGCAACCATCAAAGTTCAATGGAAGAATCGACCAGTTGAAGAGTCCACTTGGGAGAAGGAGGCTGATATGCAAGAAAGATACCCACACCTGTTTACAGATTCAGGTACTCCTTTTCGCCCTTGTTTTTCTTCTTGTGATCGTTCGAGGATGAACGATGGGTAAATTGGTATCTATTGTAACGACCTGTTTAGTCGTTTTGAGCAGTAGAGCTTATTTTTGGTAATAACTGTCTGGGTCGACGGATCCCACGACGGACCGTCATGGGCACAACGGACCGTCGAGAGGGTCTCGTTCCAAAACACTTAGATTCTGAAAATTTGGGTACTGAGATCGACTCTCTGACCTTCA